>NC_064619.1:494225071-494528102 GCF_023898315.1 Schistocerca nitens | reverse complement strand
GCTCCGATTCGTAGAATGCCAGTTTTCTTTCTCGTGATAACGACGTCCTCTTGAGTAGTCCCCGCCCGGAGATCCGAATGGGGGACTATTTTACCTCCGCAATATTTTACCCAAGAGGACGCCATCATCATTTAATCATACAGTAAAGCTGCATGTCCTCGGGAAAAATTACGGCTGTAGTTTCCCCTTGCTTTCAGCCGTTCGCAGTACCAGCACAGCAAGGCCGTTTTGGTTAATGTTACAAGGCCGTATCAGTCAATCATCCAGACTGTTGCCCCTGCAACTACTGAAAAGGCTGCTGCCCCTCTTCAGGAACCACATGTTTGTCTGGCCTCTCAACAGATACCCCTCCGTTGTGGTTTCACCTACGGTACGGCCATCTGTATCGCTGAGGCACGCAAGCCTCCCCACCAACGGCAAGGTCCATGGTTCATGGGGGGGCTTACACGATTGTGAAATCTTCCTACCAGCGATCCGCCACGCCTAACAATTGTTTCCGTCCCAGCGCCCGACAGAGCCAGTGGTTGGAAACTCTCACACGCCGGACCGGAAATCGCGGGGCCCTGTGGCCTCTAGTGATTCGTAACAGAGGATGAAAAGCAGGATGCCTCTTGTCAATAACGCCAACGAATAAGAACTGTTAGTTATGGTCCACCTAGCGTACCAGGGCAGCATATATTACTTAACTGCCTCCTTTGTGGCAAGTATTGCGATAGTTCAAAAAGCCAGAACTGCGGCTGTGTCAGTCCTTCGGCTGAACAGTTCAAAGCCGTCTCAGATAGAATAGAGATCGTTTGTTCGATTATTACAGCCTGGCTGATTGTGGGTTTTAGTCGTTCCTCCTACTCATCATGAAGTACGTTTGAGTAGCCAGCGACTCTCGTTCTAGTTAAACGTTCCATAGAAACAACAAGAAAAAATTGTCTGCTTATTTGCACAACTAAGATGACTACCTTCAGACATACAACACCTGCCAAAGGTTTTCGACCACCTATCACAGCTATGGAGTTGTGCTTAAAACAAGGATTTCCTTTTGAGCAATCTGTCATATCCCCGTTCTGATGATAAAACAAGTAACGAAATGAAAAGGCTAAGGGCCTGTGTTGTGCATTTGTCTCGTTGTTCGCATAGACTGGCTCCGATGAGTATTCACAGCAACAATGACTTGTCTTTGTCTCCATTCGAATAACGTTCGTTCCTTCAGCTATCTGAGTAGCAATCAGTTCGTATTAGTTTACAATCCATTGTGTGCATCTAGCAGTATGTCTGTGAACCTGATCAAGTTCGTACCATATTACCCCCTAATGGGACGGTGGCAGGTGTTTGTAACTGAGAAACCGGCTGTGGCTGTAGCTCTGCATCCAGAAGACTATTCTAGTAAGACGATAGCCACAAAAGTTGGCGTAGCCCAATCTCCAGTGGTACGTAAAGTGCAGCAGATCTCGAAGAGTCCGAGTAACATCATACAGGGAAGAGCAGCTCATATGTGTACAGAATTAACGTCACAGGACTCGTACTGCACCTGAAATTGTTGAGGAAGTCAGCAGTATGCGAGCAGCTCCAATCTCGGTCTCAACAGTGGAACGCCGTCTTCGTGAACAAAGTTTAAAGGCTGCATAGCGGCCAAAAACCCTTTGTTACACAAACAAAAAATAAGGTAAAAGCTTGCAGTGGGCACAGCAACCTAAAAACTGGAGCATGTAGCAATGGGCCAAAGTGTTATTGACAAACGAATCTAAGTTTGATGCATCTGGAAGCAATCGTCGATTGTTTGTTCGTCGATTTCATGGAGAGCGAGTGAAGAGTCAGTGTGTAACGCCAACGGTGAAGCATGGTGGAGGATGTGGGGATGTTTCGCGGGTCATAAAGTCGGTGATTTAGTAAGATTTGATGGAACATTAGAGAAGGAAGGATACCACGGGATATTGATCAACGATGCATTTCCATCTGGCAAGAAACTTAATGAACATGTGTTTGGTCTGCAGCAAAACAATGATCCTAAACATGCTTCTAAACTGCGCAGAGGGTATTTCAATAGGAAAGACAAACGTGGAGAACTGAAGAATATGATTTGGGCAAATCAGTCACCTGACGTCAATACCATTGAACTGCTGTATGAAGAACTTGACAGGAAGATCAGAAAAATGAGGTCTTCTGAGGGTGACGCTCTGTTGAGTAACTTACAGACAAGTTGTACAGCAGCATCCGTACAATCACCATAAAGTCTTATCTCAAGTATGCCAAGAGTTTGAGGAGCTGTTCTGAGGGCAAAGGTTGTATCTACCCTTCTAAGGGGCTAAAATCGAAACGATATTGTATTCTACTTACTGACAGAGAAAGAAAGTACTTATTTTGTTGCCCTGTCGTGCTTTTAAAATGCGTCTGCACACTTAAATGAAGTATATATAGTTTTTGAGCGATAGTGTAACATAGTTCGTATACAGACCTAAAATCAAGTTAATAACGATACTGAGTAAGCTTACAGGTTTCATCTCAGCCTTCTCTGGTCTGATCATTATCGGCACCTTAAAGACGCACCGAATTTTCAACTTGTCGATCTTGTGTTCAAGGAGACAAAAAATTGAAATACTAACTACCGTGGATAGCGTACTGCCCATTATATAGGGTGAGTCACCTAACGTTACCGCTGGATATGTTTCGTAAACCACATCAAATACTGACGAACCGATTCCACAGACCGAACGTGAGGAGAGTGGCTAGTGTAATTGTTTAATACAAACCATACAAAAATGCACGGAAGTATGTTTTGTAACACAAACCTACGTTTTTTTAAATGGAACCACGTTAGTTTTGTTAGCACATCTGAACATGTAAACAAATACGTAATCAGTGTCGTTTGATGCATTGTAAAATGTTAATTACATCCGGAGATATTGTAACCTAAAGTTGACGCTTGAGTACCACTCCTCCGCTGTTCGATCGTGTGTATCGGAGAGCACCGAATTACGTAGGGATCCAAAGGGAACGGTGATGGACCATAGGTGCAGAAGAGACTGGAACAGCACATTACGTCCACATGCTAACACCTTTTTATTGGTCTTTTTCACTGACGCACATGTACTTTACCATGAGGGGTGAGGTACACGTACACACGTGGTTTCCATTTTCAATTACGGAGTGGAATAGAGTGTGTCGCGACATGTCAGGCCAATAGATGTTCAATGTGGTGGCCATCATTTGCTGCACACAATTGCAATCTCTGGCGTAATGAATGTCGTACACGCCGCAGTACATCTGGTGTAATGTCGCCGCAGGCTGCCACAATACGTTGTTTCATATCCTTTGGGGTTGTAGGCACATCGCGGCACACATTCTCCTTTAACGTACCCCACAGAAAGAAGTCCAGAGGTGTAAGATGAGGAGAACGGGCTGGCACCAGAGGATATGAAACAACGTATTGTGGCAGCCTGCGGCGACATTACACCAGATGTACTGCGGCGTGTACGACATTCATTACGCCAGAGATTGCAATTGTGTGCAGCAAATGATGGCCACCACATTGAACATCTATTGGCCTGACATGTCGGGACACACTCTATTCCACTCCGTAATTGAAAACGGAAACGTGTGTACGTGTACCTCACCCCTCATGGTAATGTACATGTGTGTCAGTGAAAAAGACCAATAAAAAGGTGTTAGCTTGTGGACGTAATGTGCTGTTCCAGTCTCTTCTGTACCTAAGGTCCATCACCGTTCCCTTTGGATCCCTACGTAATTCGGTGCTCTCCGATACACACGATCGAACAGCTGAGGAGTGGTACTCAAGCGTCAACTTTAGGTTACAATATCTCCGGATGTAATTAACATTTTACAATGCAACAAAAGGCACTGATTACATATTTGTTTATATGTTCTGATGTGCTAACAAAACTAACGTGGTTCCATTTAAAAAAACGTAGGTTTGTGTTAAAAAACATACCTCCGTGCATTTTTGTATGGTTTGTATTAACCAATTACACTAGCCCCTCTCCTCACGTTCGGTCTGTGGAATCGATTCGTCAGTATTTGATGTGGTTTACGAAATATATCCAACGGTAATGTTCGGTGACTCACCCTGTATAATTTACGAAATTCCATCTACGGTAAGCATCAATTAATCCTACTGGGTCATAAACGTCTAACTAATGTGTCCAAACAGAGGCAAGTGTTATTGTTGCCGTCTTTCTCTACGATCACGATGACAGGAACGCAGAAAAGGGCTTAAAATTCTGTAAGACATATAAAACTGTAAGTCAGTTAGTAAAGCTGTGTATGAGCTTTGCATCACGCCATACAAAAAAGCGCATGACATGACGCATGTTGTTATAACTGGTTTTGTAGACTGTAAATGACAGTCTCCCTTCGGCGTTTTCTAGTAGAAAAAAATGTTCATTTTTGTTAAACCGGTTTCTCTTAAAATTCGATTTTCATTAACCCCTAGCCTCGATACAGTTTGTCTCTCACTTTTTGTTTCCCTTAACATCCCGCAGGGACAAATTAGTTGACTTATTGTTCACAGCACCGTCTCTCCTTGCTTATTATGCTGCGTAACAGGCAGTAAGGCTTTGCAGTTCAGCATAAGGGGAAGACGAGGGGTCCCCAATTGTACATCGCTTCCTATTAGTCACTTTATCGTCAAATAATCTTTTCCAAAAGTTATAAATTTCATCGCTGTTAGTTTCAATTTCAGTGGTCAGTTGCCCAGCACTCGTTAAAACTGCTGACAAGGCAGGAGGATCACTACAGTACTTAAATTTATTCTTGGCAGCCACACCTTCTCGGCAACGATGTGACCTGTCTAACCTCATCTCGTTCTCTGTTGTAGAAGAGGTATTTTCATTTCTTTTCAATGAGAGTTCTCGGTTTCATAACACGACTCGATTTTTGTAATACATGGCAGACATTTTGTACTGCAACCCCGCTTCTTGATTTTGCTTTACTTTAAGACACTAGAATAATACTTATTCTGGTTATGGTCGACGTACTGTATATCAGGCTCGTCATCCACTCAGAACATTAAACCTTTCATAACACAATCATAATACATTTTCTCCAATATCTATTGAAACTTTACTTCGGTCTTCTACAACTAAAATGTTACATGCTGTTAAAAACTTTTATATGGCCTTTCTATCTGGAACACTAAACAATATGTACGGTACTAAGCATATCACTGCAGCACGTCTGTGGGTAATCGCCCGAAGTAATGACGTCGTGTAATACAAGTAGTGTTGGACGCTTCCGTTGGCTGGAGTGCTTTGCTGCCTCTGTTGCAACTCGGATAGGCGTAACTAACAGACGTGTAGTCCACATCTCGTGTTTGCTTCCCGGAATGGCTCGGACGCTCAAACAGTCCAAATGCGATTTTCACCGATTGCAGCGAAATACCGTGTACGGCATCCCTCACTACGGTTTTCGCATGTGTACTGCATCTCGAAAAGTGCTCGCTAGTACATCCCTTCGGTCACTCTTGGGCGCACACTTCTTGTAAAATACGTGATGACTACAGACTGAGCAAATGTAACTTTAAGGGGAGATGGAATGCAATTTTTATCCCAATTCCGCCAATGCTATTTTACCCTTTGAATAGGTACACTTTTCAAAAGAACTATAAGTGATAAAACAATGAAAATGTTACTGCATGTATATAACATATATGCCTCAATTTACAAGTAAAATGAACATAATGCCTCTTATGGTTTTGAAGAAAAAATGTTATTCTTTCACTAGTAGAATTTAACTTCTTTGTACATTAATTATTATAAAATAGTTTCTGACTGTTTGGTGGTTCTCAATTTACTTGTAATAACTTACATATATCTGCAGTACAAATTGACCAAATTTTATGTTTTTAACCCCATTAGTTTATCAAATAATGGTACCTGAAAGTAAAAAAAAAATTAGTTTTGAGAAAAATCCATTTAAAATTTAATATTGCAATTCTAGTATAGTTATTGATGAGAATTACTTACTACTAATATTTTCCTGCACCATACTGTGCATCATATGAATCATAGTGATCTTTTATTCTCTTGGTCCCTCTTCTTTTCTGTCTGGCTTCTTCTGTGCATTTTAAATTAGCAATATCTGTTTAGCGGATTCCCTCTTTACCTATTTTCACTAAGGATTTTGCAGTATTTCCATTAAATTTTGTGCCCAATAATTCCAAAACAAATACAGTTTGCGGTAACCGGTTCCAAATGACAGAATTCATACATTCATTTAAATTTTGGTTTAACGCTCGAAGACAGTAACAAACACGATCGAAAAAAGAGTATCGATAGTAGGTAGAGGGTAGGAAACATTGAAGCGATAAAACAATAGAAGCATGAAATAATATACAAGGAGTAAAAGAATGATGTGCATTATCTATGCATGGGGCAAAAAGGAAGGCGTGGCATTTAAATGCCAGATTGCAGAGAGCGTCAGGAAAACCATCATATCTAACGAAAAAATTGTCGCATTTATATAAAACAAAAACTGTTTCACGCAGGAAAGATCAGGCATTTCAAATATGCTAAAATCTAAAAATCGATTTTTGATGCCCACTTGTCTTATGTCTCCCCTTAAGATAAGCTCTGATGAAATCTGAAAGTGTCCGTCTCTTTAGTCAAGTCACTGATGTTTGGTTCTTCCATGGCGCTCGACTAGGATGTATTCACTTGCAACTCCAGCGATAGAAGGAAAATTCATCGCCATTGGCAAATAACTGTATAAAATTATCACCATATTGTACACCACAGTATATTCGTTACTTAACGAAATTGTTTACTTACGAAACAATCCATAGCAGACGGTGGACGACGTTAATCTCAAAGTTCTCTGTGCTTTCTGAGAAGCATAAGGTGTGTAGTGCCACCAGGTTTTACAGCTCCCTTCTTATCTGTTGCTTAGACCACGTTATTGCGCATCACCAAGATTGACACTAGTTATACATGTGGAACTTGGAACATGTAACACACAAAAAGGTTTCCAGATGAAAGTCTTTCACAAGATAACAAGCCATATTCCAAATGTGGCAACTCAGATTTTACTATGTATTCTTTCTGTGTTTATCATAACAAGATAATGTTTCAAAATTCTCGTAGTAATCAGTAAAGAGATTATATTTCATTTATCAGCAATAAATAAGGGAATCACGTCACAAATACAGTAATACTTCCTGCGGCTTGCAGATGCACTTCGCTGTCTTTATTGTCCCTTTCGGCTTCCAATATCGACAAACGTAGTTTTATTGGTAGGCGATTCTCGGAAAACTACATAAATAACTCTCTTGTATGTTTGCAGGTTTAAATATCCAACTTCGATTAGTTCGGAAATTGTCCCCCAAAATGTTAAACAGACCGGACGCAAACAACTGGCTATTACGACTTACTCCAGTAATAAAATTCTGAATTCAATAAATCGGCCGGAACACAGAGCACGCTACAAAAAAACATGGTTGCCTGTCCATTACTCTACGCACAATTAAAATCTGTACAGCTTTCGGGAAAATCACGGTTCCTTCAGATTGCTGTGTGACATAGCAACCCAAACTGGGCCACAGAATATCTCCACATGACTCCTCCTCACTAACACAACAATATTCCGAAATTCTGAATAGATTTAAGATACAAACCGCTAATGTAATTTTATATGCAGAACTGCTTTATAACAAAACGACAAATATAGTTCGAAAGTCTTGGAAAAACTTAAATTATGATTTTCATGACAACTACAGCAGTTTTGTGAGAAAATGTGGAGAATAACGTAAAAATGAAACTTCCTGGCACATTAAACTGTTTGCCGGACCGACACTCAAACTCGGGACCTTTGCGTTTCTAGGGCAAGTTTAGACAGAGCATTTGTCTGCGAAAGGGAAAGGACTCGAGTTCGAGTCACGGTCTGGCACACATTTTTACTTTTCCTGGAAGTTTCATATAGCGAACACTCCGCTGCAGATAGAAACTTTCATTCTGGATAATGTAAATACTTCATCACAGTGTTTTGTACGAATATGCACACAACACTGAAAACATGTTATTGAAGAACAGATGTGAAACCAAGAACAGCAGTCACTATTCGAATTGTAATATAGAGTCACCACTGACCACTCAGCGGCTTTAAAATAACGCATGCACACAAAACAGAGTATTTACTTCGAAATCCTTCCTGAAGTATATGACTTGTTTGATGATCATTAGAATATTCACCACGGAAGAATAACATAATCATATTAACTATAAAGAAAATGTACTCCTACTGCTAACTTCATTGTGAGTGAAGTTAACTTCAGCGCTGTGTCGCTTATTTCTTGCATTGCACCCAAACTAGAATATAAAAATTAAAGCTTAATCTTTGTGAAAATAAGAGAGAATCAACGTAACACTACTAGATTAACAACTTAACTTGTTCCTTCCGAAATGCAGATGGTTAAATCAAACCATGTAAGAATCTCGCTCAGGGCTTCTTCTCTTGACGTGGTGTATTGTTATATTTTTTAGCTGATGAGGGAGGGGGAGGGGGAGGGGGTGATCAAAAGAGGGGAAGGGGCCAAAGCGTGAGCAGAACTGCCATCCTCTCTATTCCTAATTCGTCAGCATCCATCAAACAAAGATCGCTTCTTTCCACACGGCGCTAATATGATTTCGTTTCATTCCCATGATATTAGTAAAAATACTTTAATTTTTCATTGTTACATTTTTGCTATATTTCTTTTAATACCTAATGAAAATGGTAATATACTTTCCAACTTGACTGCAAAATATTTTTTTTACTATTTGTGAATTTGGTTCGAGACAGCTGGAAGATATTTGAAAACGCCATCTTTCAGAACAGACAAGAGCTGCTGATAAAATAAATATTTGTTAACTATCAGTTTCGATTTTCTGATCATTACCAAGTATCAAAATATTAATTGCTTCGCTTTGTGTTATGAATAGTTAGTTTTTTTGTGTATGTGAGAAGCTACGATGATTGATTTATGAAATGCCAAATTTGTGAACTTACTGTTGTCTGTGTCTCAGAGCAAAAGAATTATTTTCGATGAGAAAATTAACTAATGAACTAGTTTTAACAGACATTGAATATAATTTTACCAGTTGAGATTTCGTCTATTTAATTTCAACGAGAAGTCTAATGTAACTATGGTAACCGTCATTAACGTTTTGTTGGTCTGTCACTCAGTTTAACCGACCGTAACTTTATTCCTGTGAAACTTTTTACTTTCGGTCCGAGGATGTTTTCTTATGACCTAAAAGGAATAACTTAGCTGCAGCTGAATTTTTCCCTATATTCCGAATGGATATCAACACTTGACTTTCATCAATTTAATGTCTTTTTCAAGTTGATATTGTATATACGTTGTAAGTCGTGAGAGTACGATTACTTCGACGAATTTGTTAACCAAGCAACGCTCATTACTGTTTTACACGATGTTTCAGTCGTTACATTAAAATAAGTAAATTTATTTTCATTTTGATTAAAATAAAAGATATCCTTACTTTAATTAATACATATGTTCTCTGAAAACAAATAAATTAAGTTCAAAGAGATAAAATATGGAGTGAATGGGTCTGGACATGAAGACTGTTTTTAAAATTGCGAATCCTGCAATTTCTAATAAAAGTAGTAAAGTGTTAACCTTTTAACCATGAATTATCTATAATTCGCAATGAATTTCAGCTCATGTTTAGTTTCATTACATATCACTGGCTGTTGCTTTGTTACAACAGACGACGGTATCTCTTCCTTCGTGTAAATGAGTTAGTGCTATCAGGTACTGTATTCCAATATTCTGATTAATATTCAGTTTTTCATTGCCAGGTTAGTAAAGAAATAAGAGTGTTACATGTGCTTGCATCTTCCCCATCTTGTATTATTAATTATCTGTCGTCTTGACCTGGTAGCTGAATGCGACAGGACCCAACGTAGTAATGGTAAGTTACGTGCCGACCAGCACTTGTAGTCCGAACCACGTGAGATTTCTCCGAAATATTGTCCGATTGTTTGAAACACAGAGAGACCCCTTTGGACCACAGTCAGAACAAAACACATATCACGCTCTCAACGTCCCCATGTCCAGAAAAAAGAGATGTACAAAGCCAATGAAATGACGGTATAAATTACAATACCAACAATACACGTCCATAATATACACACATTAAATACATAAAGCATTTCACTAACTGCTACCTCTCCTAACGTATAAGATACCTAATACTGCATGGATTTCTTGTGCGTCAACAGTGTTCCAGGGAATTATTAATGCTTTGCGTTTGAGTTATAGCTTAGATTACATTGTACTGCTTCGGGGAAATTGTGAAACACACACTGCCTGACAAAGAAATTGAGGCATCCAGAAGGGGAGGAGGAAACAAAATGAAACTTTGTTGGTTGAGAGGGTGTGGGATTTTACTTCAGTGCTTACAGAATATTGTCAGTTAATTAAACAAACACTGTTTTTGTCTTGTTTCACAAATTTTATTTTTGGTACTGCAAAACCTAGGTTTAGGGTTATAAGTCCATTTTCAAGTACAATACTGATTCTAAATATGATAAGGCAAAGATAAACAAGGCAAAGATAAACATCTCAGTTTCTTAATGTATCGATCCTTGGCTTAATGTAAAATTACTTCAGTGACCTTTTTTGACAAATTTCATATGGAATTACGCAATCAGTAATTAAAATAACATGACTAAACATACCTAGGAAGAAAATTAAGCATCAGTCGTCCAGAATTTCTTACCTACCTATGGACTGAGGCTGAAAGTTTCGCTTCTATCTAAGAGTTGTATCATCACTTAAAACAGGTGAATAATTGAATTGTGTCTGGTCAATTAATTATAAGAGTGGCAATATACATGTCTTTTTTTTATTTCTAGAATTTCTAACCGGCTGACTTAGGCCTCCTTTTTCTCTGTGTGTAAGACTTCTACGTCTTCACCGAAGCGCCATAGAAACAGGTATAGGAATGCGTATTCAAATACAGAGATATGTAAACAGGCAGAATACGCACTGTGGTCGGCAACGCATGTATAAGACAACAATTATCTGGGCCAGTTGTTAGATCGGTTACTGCTACTACAATGGCAGGTTATCGAGAATTAAGTGAGCTTGAACGCGGGGTTATAATCTACCCACGAGCGATGGTACATAGTTGGTTGGTTCAAATGGCTCTGAGCACTATGGGACTTAACATCTATGGTCATCAGTCCCCTAGAACTTAGAACTACTTAAACCTAACTAACCTAAGGACATCACACAACACCCAGTCATCACGAGGCAGAGAAAATCCCTGACCCCGCCGGGAATCGAACCCGGGAACCCGGGCGTGGGAAGCGAGAACGCTACCGCAAGACCACGTGGTACATAGTATCCTCGAGGTAGCGATGAAGTGGGGATTTTCCAGTACGACCATTTCATGAGTGTATCATGAATATAAGGAATCCGGTAAAACATCAAATTTCCAACATCGCTGTGGCCGGAAAAATATCCTGGAAGAACGGGACTAATGACGACTGAAGAGAATCGTCCAATGTGACAGAAGTGCAACCTTTCCTCAAACTGCTGCAGATTTCTATGCTGGGCCTTCAACAAGTGTCAGTGTGCGAGCCATTCAACGAAACTTCATCGATATGGGCTTTCGGAGCCGAAGGTCGACTCTTATACCCTTGACGACTGCACGACACAAAGCTTCTCGCCTCTCCTAGGAGCGTCAACACTGGCATTGGACTGTTGACGACTGGAAACATGTTACCTGGTCGCACGAGTCTCGTTTCAAATTGTATCGAGTGGATGGACGTGTACGGGTATGAACACAACCTCATGAATCCATAGACCGTGCATATCAGCAGGGGACTGTTCAAGTTCGTGAAGGTCCTGTGATGGTGTGGGGCGTGTGCAATTAGAGTGATACGGGAGCCCTGATATGTATAGACAGGACACTAACAGATGACATGTACGTAAGCATCCTGGCTGACCACTTGCATCCATTCATGGTCATTGAGCATTCCGGCGGACTTGGGCAATTCCAGCAGGACTACGCGATACCCCACACGTCCAGAATTGCTAAACAGTGGCTCCAGGAACACTCTTCTGAGTTTAAACACTTTCACTGGGCACAAATGTCACCAGACATTAACATTATTGAGCGTATCTGGGATGCCTTGGTACGTGATGGTCAGATGAGATCTCCAACCGCTCGTACTGTTACGGATTTCTGGACAGCCCTGCAGGATTCATGGTGTCAGTTCCCTACAGCACTTCTCCAGATATTGGTCGAGTCCATGCCACGTCGTGTTGCGGCGCTTCTGCGTGCTCGTGGGGGCCTTACAGGAGACTTGGCAGGTGTACCAGTTTCTTTGGCTCTTCAGTGTATTACGTACTTGTCGAATTTGTTAAGCGAATGTTCCGCAGAGGCTGAATCAGACGTTTTCAATCTCCAGCTTCTATGGCGTTCTTCTAGCCTGGTGCAGATTACCTCCCACTATGTCGATTGTAGCAAGATCGACAGCCACAACATATAAACTTATAAACCGCACTTTTTGTGATGGATGGTTTTTTGTCTTTTGCGTTGAGCAAGCGAGTACCTACTCTCTGATGGATATTGAAAACCACAGAGAAACCGCCTCCAAAATGTTACTTTTACTGTTTGACTTTCTCCCTGTAAAAGGTAGTCTGCACTATTTCTTTTCTAGTTTGTCTGTGTTGTTCACTGGGGACTCAGCCAGTCAGAAATTCTCGAAATTAAATAAAAACAAATATGTGTATCCCCACACCTGTTATTAAACGAACACCTGTTATTAAACGAACAGACCCAATTCAATTATTCACCTAGTTTAGATGATATCACTACTTGAAAGTAAGACTTTGGGCCTTAGTCCATGATTACATAAAAGTTCTACAATGATGCATAACTATTCCTAGGTATGTTTAGTCATGTTAGTATAATATCTGAATTGTGTAATAACATATATAATTTGTCAAAAAATGGTCACTGAAGTAATTTTAAATTAAGCCAACGATCGATATATTAAGATGTTGAGATGCTTATCTTTGCCTTATTATCATGTTAATCTTTGCTATATCATCTTTGGAATCAGTAATCAGTATTCTTGGGTGTGCAGTAACGATAATAAAGTTTGTGAAACAACAAGAAACAGTGTTTGTTTAGTTAATTTACAATGCTTCGCCAAGAACCCACAGATGATTCAATTAAAATGCTGTCAATTTAAACAATTAATCTGGCAGTATGAGCCCACTTTTCGGTATGACACCTGGACATCTTTGGTCGGGATCCATACGCTGATTCGGTTGAAAAGGTTGTCATAAAGCAGTTACATCCCTCTCCTGATACAATTTAGCCTATAACTGCTGTAACGTGTCTTCGATATCCTGAACACTGGCATTGGAACGAAGTTGACGATCGGCTTGTTCTGCGCGTGCTCAATTGGGGATTGATATGGGGAGCTTGCTTGCTACGCGACTGCCTCAGCATCACGCAGGCTGTTCGTAGAGACACATGCCACATGTTGACCAGCACTGTTCATTTGAAAAATGGCACCACGGTTCCGTTGCATGACAGGTAACACATGAGGACGCCCGTGATGTTTCCTTGAGATCAGAATTCACTTAATCCCTACCAGCCGTTGCTTGAAGTGATAGCCAATTTTTCGTCACATCTTGACGCTAGGACTAAGACCACTGTGCCTCACCATAACATTGGAAGAAAGGGACATCTCTCCAGACCGCCGCCATACTAGCCCACGTGGTAGTACAGGCAGAACCGCGACTCATCGCTGAACTCAGCGCGACGCCATTCACCAGCAGGCCGTGCTTCCCGGTCACTGCAGCACTGCAGTTACTGCTGTTTGTGCTGTGTTAAGGGCAGATTACGCGTTGGACAGTAGTTCGCTGGTTCGGTTTTGTTGCAGGATATGTGCAAACAGTACTGCAAGGGAAGCCGAGATTATTTAGGATCGCTTCCTACCCTAAAAAGAGGTTAAATACTGTATGAAATATATTAAATGCATGAAAACGAATCGAACTGATAGATGCAATGACATGAAATTATATCAGTATTCAAATATGCCTTGTAAGGGAAACTCTGATAGTAAATGCAATAAAGCCGTAAGCAGAAACGTCAGTGACAAGTTTTCAGGCATGCTTACAAGAGTGCTCAGATATCCTAAAGATTCATTACACACTCGAAAGGAACAGAATGCAATCAAAGAATCCAACAAAAATGGCATAATGTATTGAACACTTTAACAACAAAGTTTTATCTAGAGAAATAAAATCTACATAATGATCAGTAATGATATGCCAACAAATGACAGGGTGCTTGCCATGGGACTAAGCGATACCAACATACGTCTCAAGTATGAATTAGCGTAGTCTTCAATACGTAACTTTACGTACAGTGATAAATGGTATAAAGAAATAAGTGACACTTTAAAGAAATGATGTAGCTGATTTCACCATGTACGATGTATTTCCCAAAACAACATTGGTCATTAAAGAGGTTCAGACTCAGTCGAGGAATAAAGTCTTATACTGAAGCTAAATGATATAAACAATACACTGGCCGGCCGCGGTGGTCTCGCGGTTCTAGGCGCGCAGTCCGGAACCGTGCGACTGCTACGGTCGCAGGTTCGAATCCTGCCTCGGGCGTGGCTGTGTGTGATGTCCTTAGGTTAGTTAGGTTTAAGTAGTTCTAAGTTCTAGGGGACTGATGACCACAGCAGTTGAGTCCCATAGTGCTCAGAGCCATTTGAACCACTTTTAACAATACACTACACAAGACCACAATAGCAAATTTCGCAATATGTTAAAGATAATATTTCGTAAGTGAGGTATAAGAAATTTTAATGCACCTGAAGCAATGCATCAATCTACGTTCCCGGTTACCTATGCGTTTTAAGGCGGCACTTCCGGGACGGAGAGGCGCGCTGGTCACATGTCGAATCCACCCAGCGAGTTAACGAAAAGGGTTGGTGTGCCAGGGAAATTTGACATCGTTCTCAGGTGGTTTCCCACATCCTCTTAGGTGAATACCGAATGGTACCGAAGTCCTGGCTCATTTACGTGGTTCGCGAACATTTATAAAACTTTCATTTTCACATGAAAAATAATACACGCAGATAGACGGGGTAAAATATTCCTCCCCCGGGGGTAACAGGGTCGTGACAGCAAGGGCACCGGCCCAAACCATGCCGTATCCGTTAATAACAATGCCGGCGCTGCACCGCTGCGGGGAAAAGGCACAACAAAAGGAAGGACAAGAAGTGCCGGACAACAATCGTCTGCGATCACAGCTATATTTCTTGTGGCTAGCACGCACAAAGTCCCCGAAACACTGAAACAACTCAAGTATTGAAGAAATACTTATCTCCTATTGTGGATTGGAATTACACTGTCATGTCGGTGTATCTGTGTGTATAATGAACGCCAAGGATTCTGTGTGCATTTGTCTTTGCATACAAACTTGCTACAAAATACCTTACCTAAGACAGTATTAAAGTTGCTTACAAAACGTTTGCATTGAAGAATAAAGTGTAAATGCTTACCAGAGTAAAAAATTTATTAATTGAATTTATCCCCGGTACTGTGATGTGATTGTGTAAATTGTTTCTTTGTTAACTAAACGTATAAATAAAGCCACTAAACCAGCTGCTGACGACGAGTAGGAAAATCGTGGTCAAGTCCCAGTTTGGCAAAAATTTTCAACTGTCAAAACGTACACTACAGTGTTTGCATATCTAAAGGCATGCAATGATATTGTTTCACGTCAACTCAGCTTCACTGATCTCATTCTCAAAGATCGATTCATTCCATTTGAGTGCATTTAATTCACTTCAGTAATATTACCATCAGTAAATATAAAATTTAACATGGTAGAATGCAGCATATCGCAGCAGATGAAGAGACATTATGAAGCTGGAATAGAAAACATTTAAATAAATAATACAATATCTGCGTCATTTTTATTCTTAACTTTTGACTTGTTTCTAGAACGTCACGACTACATACAACACCAGTAATAAGTATGCGAAATGGACAAATTTTTACAGAATCAATGTCTTAACCTCTACATATTGCGGAGATCACGCCTAAGAACTGCTCGGCTATTCCTGCTATGGCGGCCAGCTGTTTAAACTCTATAAGGCTAACGTCAAACGGTACATTTCCGTACGCACAACTGCCACGAAACTTTCGCGCCAGCCAAAAATCTGTTTCCACATCACAGATGTTGTCAAGAGATGGACATAATCTCTAAATTCCCAGCCAGAGAGCCATAGAACTAAATAGTTGACTGACTTCATAGGTGCACATTGGTTACTGACGACAGACGAAGAAACGATCTGCAGTGATTTTATAACTGTTTAATTGATTACAGTGTTAATGTCTTGTCCAATAATACATGTATTTCCACTGATTATACCTATAACACTTACCCCAGCAAAATATGATTGCCAGTTATAACATCATCAGCATGACAATTAGGAAGTTTATACGCGTTATTTGAAGAGACAATATGTAAATAAGAAGAAGACTGTTAACAAGTGAGCTTTCGGCCACTTTCAGAATTAGACAACATACGCACACATACACACATGCACGTAAACGCAACTCACACACACATGACCACTGCTTCTGACTGCCTTGGTCCGACTCAATAACGAGTCTTGCCTCGGCAGGCAAATGCAGTGGGCATGTGTGTGTGACTTGCGTTTACGTGCATATGTGTATGTGTGCATATGTTGTCTAGTTCTGAAGAAGGTCTTTTGAGTGAAAGCCTTCTTGTTCAAATTCTTTTTGTTGTGCCTATCTGCAACTCAACAACTTTTCTATATGGTGAGTATCAATCTATACTTTTCATAATGTAGTCAATATTCCAACACGGTTTTTCATTGTTTAAGAAATAAGAAGTTATGAAATGTCCCGAAAATTCAATATAAACACAGAAGATGAATATGTAACTCTCACTATATTTAATAACAATGTAATTAGCTAAGTAGATGGCAGGTCGAAGGCAAAATTTTCACGAAAGGTAAATAAAATATTTACGAATTTGTGGTTTGAAACACAAAGAAACATTCCCACTGTTGGAAAAGATATCACACCGTAACCTGACTGCCACTAAATCCATAAACTTCACCTAAGTTTCTGGATGAGCAGGCCTCGTGCCGCAAGCCATTGCTTTTGGAAGGTCGCTTTTGGCGCTGCGGAGTGCAGCCAAATGCAGCCCCTGCCACTAGTTATTAAAACTGTTCACCAGTTGTCACCAGGCATTTCTCAGTTTAATGAGACGACTTAACTATCCTAGCTACTTAGTTTGCAACCTACCGTGTCAGGGGCAAGTTTAAAGCAACTTTACTCTTCACATTCCGGTGAGATGATCAACTTCTAGCACACTGGTTTGCTGCTTAAAGACCTTAATCACCCGACAGCCAGCTAAAACAGAAGCTTGATAGCACGGTAGCGAAATTCTCAGCTATTAATTTTTTTTTATATATAGTATCACGATGAGTCCATTTGAAAAGCATCATGGTTATTACTAGAAAAGAAAATCGGTATAGTGCGATAATGAAACTGGTGTTTGCATTTTTGACAGACAGCCTCATCACAGAGAATCGACTACAATTAATAAAACTGTAAAAGATTTTGTTGGATGTAAACGGCTAGACATTTACATTGCAACACCGTAAATATGGCCTACAATAAACATGAAACCAGCATGATGAATACTACACTGCTTGACAGTTGGTGAATTGCGACCCCACAAATATGGACTGCAACAAACGTCCAACTAGCATGACGAGTACCAGATTGTTTGACGATTTATAAGGAACAGATACATTGTTGGAAAGGAACAATGACCGGCGAAGATAGAGAACATGAAACATAGTACATACGTAATAGAGATGGATTGATATATTTGTAAGAAAAACAGTAGAGATTACACCGAATGAGGAAGCAGGGTAGCAGACATAACTAGCGTTCATTAATGACTCAGGTCAGATTCCGACATTGTCGGATTCTCGTAAGGAATATACCCTCCTCGGACACAAATGGGGACATTTTACCACTCCTCTCTGAAGGCGGTGTCTCTTTTTACACAGTTTAAGAGGAGATGCACGTTGAGGAACACGTCAGCCAAAAGCATCCCAGGCACACTTTGTAGCGTTTAGGTCTTCGCTTTCCAGCGTGACCGACACCTTTGCGGTGCTATATGGGAGGGAAATGTCCTCCATAAACAGAAAATCGGAATTACCGCACCCATAAACAAAGGAATGTGATCCAGAATAATCTCCCACCAGTATCCCTGTGCAGTAATGGTACCAAGAGCAAAGATATGCAGTGGTGATTGGCCACTGTGCGTAATGCCTGCCCACACCCTAACCCCTAGGCCGTATCGATGACGTTGACGAACATTATGTGGTGTGTAACGTGTTAAACAGGCTTCCGAAGGCACAAACCAGCCTGAGTTAATCGCCACGGAATGGTTCTGGCAGAGACGCGTACTGAGAGCGGTTACAAGGTTTGGAGCAATCTGCTAAGGAATGAGGCTCCTCTTGCAAGGTGTGGTCCGTATAGACCACCGGCACGCTTTAGCACAGCATTTCCACCTTCAGCCGTCTGTTTTAATAGCAAGATCACACTTTCAGACACACCCATTACTGTGGCCACAGTTGTGACGCTTTGGGCGGCTTCGAATCCTCCAGCTGCTCGACCACGATCCTAAGCACTCAAATGATGGCTTGGAGACCTGTTGCCGTACCGCATGAGATGTCGAACAAATGGGTTCCACAGCAATCTTCTTCAAACACCGTACTCCATGAATTGTCGAATGCATACAGAACGTTCGTACACAGGCTTCGCCGCAGTTAACTCGTTTGGCCTTTACATTTCCCTTTACTGTCTACATCTACATCTACATTTATACTCCGCAAGCCACCCAACGGTGTGTGGCGGAGGGCACTTTACGTGCCACTTTTCCTGTTCCAGTCGCGTATGGTTCGCGGGAAGAACGACTGTCTGAAAGCCTCCGTGCGCGCTCGAATCTCTCTAATTTTACGTTCGTGATCTCCTCGGGAGGTATAAGTAGGGGGAAGCAACCTGGCGAGCAAGCTACACCGCGATGCAGAGCGCCTCTCTTGCAGAGTCTGCCACTTGAGTGTATTAAACATCTCCGTAACCCTATCACGGTTACCAAATAACCCTGTGACGAAACGCGCCGCTCTTCTTTGGATCTTCTCTATCTCCTCCGTCAACCCGATCTGGTACGGATCCCACACTGATGAGCAATACTCAAGTATAGGTCGAACGAGTGTTTTGTAAGCCACCTCCTTTGTTGATGGACTACATTTTCTGAGCACTCTCCCAATGAATCTCAACCTGGTACCCGCCTTACCAACAATTACTTTTATATGATCATTCCATTTCAAATCGTTCCGCACGCATACTCCCAGATATTTTACAGAAGTAACTGCTACCAGTGTTTGTTCCGCTATCATATAATCATACAATAAAGGATCCTTCTTTCTATGTATTCGCAACACATTACATTTGTCTATGTTAAGGGACAGTTGCCACTCCCTGCACCAAGTGCCTATCCGCTGCAGATCTTCCTGCATTTCGCTACAATTTTCTAACGCTGCAACTTCTCTGTATACTACAGCATCATCCGCGAAAAGCCGCATCGAACTTCCGACACTACCTACTAGGTCATTTATATATATTGTGAAAAGCAATGGTCCCATAACACTCCCCTGTGGCACGCCAGAGGTTACTTTAACGTTTGTAGACGTCATTGGTTCCTTCTTCTGTAGTTATTTTTGGTTATTCCGTAGCAACTGGCAGTTGTTCTTTAGCAATTGTCAAGCAGTATTGGATAATCGAGCGCCATACTCAATGCTGCATCACAAGACCAAATCCCGAGAAGGCGGACATACTGTTCGCTCAGACGTGCAGGGTCATACATCACGTCCCATACCTTATGTCAGGAAACAGGCGTGTTTGTAGCCAATATTGACGAGCCGGACTACATCACTGAAAGCAGAAGTTGCATGAATTCGTCTCTCCTGACAAGGCCCGTTTCTGAGCACAACACAAGATAGACGTATCCATCGGTAGAGGGACCAAGGCGAACGAACGTTACAGTTTGTTCCGTCAACATTAAGCAGACCCGCGCACCACATGTGACGGTACAGGATGCCACTGGTTACGCAAGACTATCACGTCTGTGTCGACTATCGCGTAGTTTGGTTAGCATTTCTGACGTGGTAAAAAATGGTTCAAATGGCTCTGAGCACTATGGGACTTAACATCTATGGTCATCAGTCCCCTAGAACTTAGAACTACTTAAACCTAACTAACCTAAGGACAGCAAACAACACCCAGTCATCACGAGGCAGAGAAAATCCCTGACCCCGCCGGGAATCGAACCCGAGAATCCGGGCGTGGGAAGCGAGAACGCTACCGCACGACCACGAGCTGCGGACGCTCTGACGTGGTAAGTTAGGTAACTGTATCCTACCTTCGAGGCTTCCACGACATCAATTTCCAACAAGATAACGCAGTACCTCATGTTTCTTCTGCTAACAACGGGAGCGTGCATATTCGTTATGACCAATTTCGTCCAAATTTGTGGTATACTTGCCCGAGTATATAGTTGCTAGTTTTCTATTTGCAGTAAAATACCCGTGTATTCATTAAACCACCTTTGAAATTATGAAACAGTAATACAAAGAAATATGCATTATGTATAGATATACAAATACAGCTGCTTCGCTTCTATACAATGCGAGTTTGTAAACGTCTCTATGGCAGTGCTTATTCATAGATCTATAGAATGCTATCGTTTTTGCCTACAGCCGTTCGCACTTCGCAAACGAAAACTGCCAAAAGCGCTACCAGGTGTAAGGTATTTTCTTATGCTGAAGTAATAAATTTAAACGTCATGCATGATGTGGCATTTTTTCACACATCTCAGTGTTTATAACGTCATATTTTCTGAACTGTTTGTGGTACCGTGATATAATTTTGTAAGTGCATGTAGCGGCATATGCGGGCCTGTCTTGCAAATTTATTGAGTAGAGTCAGTAGCGCAAAAGTAATTAATTTAAAATTCAAGCATTGTGTGGCATCTTTTTTGTTTATGTCATCATATCTCCTGATCTGTGATAGGTAGGTGATTTCTTCCCCGACAGCGATTGTTGCCTGCCAGTAAGGGATATGTGAACCAATTTGGCTGAAATCTGTCCATTGGCTTAGGAGGAGTTGTACATACGCACAAGTACATACATACATATATGCATACATGTGTACTCTTTCGTAATGTGGTGGCCAGAAATGAAAGTGACAGTAGTGGCAGCTCCAAATGGCCAAGCGTTTAGAAAAAAATACCATTTTTCATACAGCTCGGGCGAACATAAGCCATTTCAGTTAGCGGAGTTGAAAGGCAGCGATTGACTCAGTGGAAAGAGTACAGAACAGGAATCTAACAGTCGTGGATTCGAGTCTCTGCATTGTAACTTTCTTTTTATTTTTAACTTTTACGCTACTTACATCGCAAAGAAACCGAAATAATGCCAGATATATACTGAGGTGCCAAAGTCTTGGGACAGCGATGTGTACGTACACAGATGGAGGTAGCATTGCCTACAAAACGGTATGACAGAGCATTGCATTGGCGGAGCTGTCATTTATACTCAGCTGATTCATATGAAAAGGCTTCCGACGTGCTAATGGCTACGGGAATTAACAAACTTTGAACGCAGAGTGGTAGTTGGAGAGACATGCATGGGACACTCCTCTACGGAAACCGTTAGGGAATTCAATATTCCGATATCCACAGCGTCAAGAGGGTGCCGAGTATACTAAATTTTAGGGTTACTCTCACCACGGGCAACACAATGGCCGGCGGCCTTCACTTAACGGCCGAGAGCAGGGGAGTTTGCGTAGAGCTGTCAGTGCTGACAGACAAGCAACACTGCGTGAAATGTTTGCAGAAATCAGTGTGCGACGTACGACGAACGTAACTGTTAGAACAGCGCGGCGGAATTTGTCGTCACTGTGGTATGGCAGCAGACGACCGCCTGGAGTGCCTTTGCTAACAGCACATCGCCTGCAGTGCCTCTCCTGGGCTCGTAACCATATCAGTTGGATACTGGACAACTGGATAACGATGGCCTGATCAGACAAGTCCCGATTTCAGTTGTTAAGTGGATTCTATGTGTGGTAAGTTGCAGACAAGAATAATATTATACAGAATAATAGAAAATGAAATTGAAAATCTGTTAGATGATGATCAGTTTGACTTTAATAAAGGAAAAATGCTCCAGAGAGGCAGTTCTGACGCAGTTGATAATGGAAGCAGAACTGAAGGAAAACCGAGACACGTTATTAGGTTTTGTCAAACTGTAAAAAGAAATCGACAGTGCAGATGTTGCAAGGTGATCGAAATACTGAGAAAAATATGTGTAATCTGTAGGAAAAGACAGATCATTTACAGTATGCACAAAAACCAAGAGGGAACAATAATAGTGGAAGACCAAAAAAGAAGTGTTCGAATTGAAAAGGGTGTAAGACAGGCATTTAGCCTTTCACCCTCGTTGTTCAATCTGTAAGTCGAAGAAACAGTGACGGAAGTAAAAGAAAACTTCAGCTATAGGGTTAAAATTCAAGGCGAAAGGACGTCAATGCTAAGATCAGCTGACGAACATTGCTGTCTACAGTGAAAGTGAAGAACAATTACAGGATGTGTTGAAAAGAAATCAACAGTCTGATGATTACAGAATACGAACTGAGAGTAAATCGAAGAAAGACAAAAGTGCTGTGTAGTAGCAGAAATGAGAACAGCGAGAAACTTAGCATCATAATTGGTGATAACGAAGTAGACGGAGTAAAGGAATTCTGCTACCTAGGCAGCAAAATAACCCATGATGGATGGCAAAAGGGTCATTCCTGGAAGAGAATCTACCAGTATCAAACATATGCTTGAATTTCAGGATGAAATTTCTAAGAGTGTACGTCTGGAGCACAACATTGCATGGTAATGAAACATGAACTGTGAATAAACCGGAGCAGAAGAGAATAGAAGCATTTGGAATGTGCTGCTGCGGAAGAATGTTGAATATTAAGTGAACCGATAATGTAAGGAATGACGAAGTTCACCGCAGTAGAAGTGATGATAGGACATCTGTTAACACATCAGAGAATAGCTTCCATTTTACAGAGGGGCTGTAGAAGGGAAAAGTTGTAGAGGAAGACAGAGTCTGGAACACATGCAGCAACTAATAAATAATTGAGGACTTGGTTGCAATTGTGGCGGGGCACAAGACTGATGACTAAAACAAAGGAAAAGAACTCCCTCGACTCTTCCGTACGTTTCCAGGTTTCCAGACATGTCTTAGCAGGCACCGAGGCTCAGTTCAAAGCGGGTCTCAGTACTGAATTCTACTGTAGTCAGTGAGGGTCCATGCAGAAAATATGTCTGGAAAAGGTCCAGGTAGTGGTGGGATACTAAACTGACCGTCGGCCGCCATGTGGTCCGACAACCAGGAGTGGTGATCTGGGGTGCCATTTCTTTCCATATCAGGCCCCTTTAGTTGTCATCCGCGGCACCATAGAGCACAGCGTTACGTCGACGATATCCTGAACCACGTTTTGTTACCCTTCATGATATGTCTCCTGGACTTACAATTCAGCAAGATAGTGCCCGCTTGCACACGGCAAGAATTTGTACTACTTGTCTTCATGCTTTTCTAACCCTGTCTCTTCCCAAGCGAGAACGTTTGGAGCGTTACGGGCACGGCCCGGGATTTTGACCAAGTAACGCGCCAATTGGAAGGGTTCAAATGGTTCAAATGGCTCTGAGCACTATGGGACTTAACATCTGTGGTCATCAGTCCCCTAGAACTTAGAACTACTTAAACCTAACTAACCTAAGGACATCACACACATCCATGCCCGAGGCAAGATTCGAACCTGCGACCGTAGCGGTCATGCGGTTCCCCACTGAAGCGCCTAGAACCTCACGGCCACACCGGCCGGCCAATTGGACGGGATTTGCCACGATGTCCCTCAGGAGGACATCCAACAAATCTGTCAATCAATTGCAAACCGAATAACTTGCACCATAAGGTCCAGAGGTGAACCAACGTATTACTGACTAGCTCAATTTGTGAAAGTCGTTCTCTTGAATACACCAAATAACTTTTCTGAAATTGTAATCATTTGTTTATTTCAATAATTCCTTCGTGGGGCATCGGATATATACAGGGTGTTTCAAAAATGACTGGTATATTTGAAACGGCAATAAAAACTAAACGAGCAGCGATAGAAATACACCGTTTGTTGCAATATGCTTGGGACAACAGTACATTTTCAGGCGGACAAACTTTCGAAATTACAGTAGTTACAATTTTCACCAACAGATGGCGCTGCAAGTGATGTGAAAGATAGAGAAGACAACGCAGTCTGTGGGTGCGCCATTCTGTACGTCGTCTTTCTGCTGTAAGCGTGTGCTGTTCACAACGTGCAAGTGTGCTGTGGACAACATGATTTATTCCTTAGAACAGAGGATTTTTCTGGTGTTGGAATTCCACCGCCTAGAACACAATGTTGTTGCAACAAGACGAAGTTTTCAACGGAGGTTTAATGTAACCAAAGGACCGAAAAGCGATACAATAAAGGATCTGTTTGAAAAATTTCAACGGACTGGGAACGTGACGGATGAACATGCTGGAAAGGTAGGGCGACTGCGTACGGCAACCACAGAGGGCAACGCGCAGCTAGTGCAGCAGGTGATCCAACAGCGGCCTCGGGTTTCCGTTCGCCGTGTTGCAGCTGCGGTCCAAATGACGCCAACGTCCACGTATCGTCTCATGCGCCAGAGTTTACACCTCTATCCATACAAAATTCAAACGCGGCAACCCCTCAGCTCAGCGCCGCTACCATTGCTGCACGAGAGACATTCGCTAACGATATAGTGCACAGGATTGATGACGGCGATATGCATGTGGGCAGCATTTGGTTTACTGACGAAGCTTATTTTTACCTGGACGGCTTCGTCAATAGACAGAACTGGCGCATATGGGGAACCGAAAAGCCCCATGTTGCAGTCCCATCGTCCCTGCATCCTCAAAAAGTACTGGTCTGGGCCGCCATTTCTTCCAAAGGAATCATTGGCCCATTTTTCAGATCCGAAACGATTACTGCATCACGCTATCAGGACATTCTTCGTGAATTTGTGGCGGTACAAACTGCCTTAGACGACACTGCGAACACCTCGTGGTTTATGCAAGATGGTGCCCGGCCACATCGCACGGCCGACGTCTTTAATTTCCTGAATGAATATTTCGATGATCGTGTGATTGCTTTGGGCTATCCGAAACATCAGGAGGCGGCGTGGATTGGCCTCCCTATTCGCCAGACATGAACCCCTGTGACTTCTTTCTGTGGGGACACTTGAAAGACCAGGTGTACCGCCAGAATCCAGAAACAATTGAACAGCTGAAGCAGTACATCTCATCTGCATGTGAAGCCATTCCGCCAGACACGTTGTCAAAGGTTTCGGGTAATTTCATTCAGAGACTACGCCATATTATTGCTACGCATGGTGGATATGTGGAAAATATCGTACTATAGAGTTTCCCAGACCGCAGCGCCATCTGTTGTTGACAATTGTAACTACTGTAATTTCGAAAGTTTGTCTGCCTGAAAATGTACTGTTGTCCCAAGCATATTGCAACAAACGGTGTATTTCTATCGCTGCTCGTTTAGTTTTTATTACCGTTGCAAATATACCGGTTATTTTTGAAACACCCTGTATATATACGGCCGATGCCCCACGATCGGAAATCGGCTGATATGATGCACATGCACAAAGAAATAAACGATTACAATACATATTGAGTGGACATTTTTCCCTTCAGGGAATTAATCATAATCGTAAAAAATTGGCGCGGAATTGAATTTACGTAGAATGATAATGTATTCGTATGTGACATTCAATCTCAATTCCACTCAGTACCTAACTTCGGTCGGTCGATCGGTAGAACACATTCTCGTGAAAAGTGAAGGTCTCAGATGTGAGTCCCTATTTGACACGCAGTTTTAATTTGACAGGAAGTTTCAGATTAGCGCACACTCCGATGCAGAGTGAAAATCAGTTCTAGAAAAAGTTCTTTATTTGATAAAATTTACGGATTTGCTGTTTCAATAACCTGCAGTGTATGTAACATTCAAAAAGTTTTGATTTGAAGAGTAGCTTTAAAAAACCGTCGTTAGCTCTGTAGTAACAACTGCCAGATTCAGGCGTTGTCACCTCTACAGCCAAAACTAATACTGAATAAATCCAGGTCTGAACAGCAAGCATTCAGCAACATTCAAGCAACAGTGGTTTATGGCATAAGGAACCCGTAATCTGCAATGGCTCGCCAGAGTTTAACTCGGTCGACATGTCATCTTCGTGGTTGCATTGCAACGAGAATACCTGCCCGACAAGATAGATTTGTATAAAATGGAATACTTCCACTTCCGTATCTATACGGTTAGCGTGGCTGACTGCAATTCGGAGGATCCAGTTTCGAATCACGGTACTGGTATTTGCCCTTTGACGGAGGTCTGCAAGACGATGCACTCAGCCTTGTGATGCCAACTGAGGAGCTACTTGGCCGGGTAGTAGCGGCTCCGCGGTCTGTTAACCCGACACCGGCGGAGAGTACGGTATGTGCAGAGCCGAAGGCCCGCCATACTGCATTCACTCGACGCCACTGGCTGACTGATGAGGAACTATTCCGCAGCAATACCAGTCTGGTGCTTGAGTTACTATACTTACAGTGGTAGCCAAAAATACAACACGGAAAAGTAATATTAATTAAATTAGAATAACATTTTAAGACTATACGGAAAGAAGGGGTTAAGTCCAAATCTCACGAAAATGAGTTAGTGGTATCATTATGAAGTCCATCAGATGTACTTTCAGTTGGGTGAACTTAAATGAATGTTATAGGCGGATAAAATATAGTATACACGGAGAAAATGGGTCAAGTCGAGCAGGTGCGGATTTCTGAGCTGTATTGTTTTTTTTTTTTTTTGTCTGCTCTTATGGAAGTCTCATGTTGACACTGTTAAATGCAATGTCATTGTTGATCTTTCTTATGTACTGTCGAAGCTAGCATGCAGCAGATTTGACATTAGCTTGTTTGCTATGTACTGTGGTGGAACTGAATTTTTTGCCATTATTTATGCTAACACAGAGCAACCTTGACAATCGCTTCAGCTCTTTGTGCTGTGGTAGATAGAATTGAATATTGTGTAAAGTCCAACTGAGGTCAACGTGTCAAGCTGTAGTGGTTACAGACCTATGGTAGACAATCTGAAATATCTAAAAAGCTAAGAACAATGTCACATGAAATAGGAGAGCAGTGTAACTGCAAGAAGAATTGTACTCATTTGCTAACTGATGCAGAGAAGTCTACATTAATATCTAATTTCAGTTTGCTGAAGGACTGGAAGGAGCAAAGTTGTCACTTGACAGGAGTGATTTCTGTTGACAATGTACAACGCCGAAGGCCCCGCAGAAATGAGACAGTAGCTACTTTGCGTGATTGTACATTTCATTATAAGGTCAGAATAATGAGAGACAGCCGCGCGAAGTGGCCGCGCGGTATGAGGCACCATGTCACGGATCGTGCGGTTCCCCTCGCCTGAGGGTCGAGTCCTCCGTCGAGTGTGTGTGTGTGTGTGTGTGTGTTGTCCTTAGCGTAAGTTAGTTTAATTAGTGGATAAGTCTAGGGACCGATGACCTCAGCAGTTTGGTCCCATAGAACCTTACCAAAAATTTCCAAAAAATTTCAAAGAATTGCCCCCTGCGGGCCCAAGGCAGTGTAGTTCAGCGCCCGAGGAAGCGCTGCTCTGTAAAAGTGGTCGATGAGCGGTAAAACAAGCAAACCATTTACTGGTTAGGTAACAATTAGTGTCCGTGTGGCAGAATTACTACGCAAAGCTTTACAAGACAATATCCAAAACAAGAATCGAAGAACAACTTAGTAGTTTTCTGACCCACAGTTCGGTTCTATTGGTATTGCACATGCTCACTCATTTGTACAATAGCCGTCTTCTGTAAGATATATTAATTTCTTAAATGAACTAGCATCATAAATATTCCATTTTAGAAATAATTTTACGTAAGAGATATAGAGTCTCATTCTTACCGTTAGTAGTAACAAGTAATTTTTTTTTTACTTCGTGCTACAGTTTTTTGTATCCCTTTTCAGAGTTGAAACATCGTATCCTTAGTTTGCTGTTTTGCACGCAATGATTTTATTTGACAAAGTTTGAAAACTTACGAAAAAATATAATTATTGTTATAAATACCTTTAATCCTTACAGTCAATTTTCGAGGAAATTATTTTGTCTAGGTTTGGTATAATATTCCGGGAAACGGCTAACCTCAAAGAATTAGTCAAATTTTTATCGCTATGTAGTGAATGGTTCTTAATTTTAGCAGTCTTATCGCACTGCAAGTCAATCAGCACTACTTGGAACACTTGTGAGACGTCCTCCGCCCGAAGGGAAAACGGGCCAACAAATATATCTAAGACCGGTTGAAGCTCACTTATCTCCAAAAATCTGTTTTCAAACCCTTCTTGTAATTCGCAAATGATTTGAACATAATCTGAAAAATCCACTCTTCTTTAACGTTGTCTAATACAGGTAAGTGTCCACAAATCTCCTCGCGCTTTTTCCCAC
Source organism: Schistocerca nitens (assembly GCF_023898315.1). Taxonomy (NCBI): domain Eukaryota; kingdom Metazoa; phylum Arthropoda; class Insecta; order Orthoptera; family Acrididae; genus Schistocerca; species Schistocerca nitens. The sequence continues at coordinate 494,499,358 of NC_064619.1, read as the reverse complement.
AAAATAAGATTTTTTTTAATGCTTGAATTGTCTGCACTAAATCAACAACAGAGTGATTTTCTCCTTGGAGTGAAATGTTCAAAGTACTTAATTAACTAGTTAGGTCACTCAAAAAAGCCAAATTCACCACCCACTTAGAATCACGAAGTAATTCTTCTGGAAGTTCTTTATTTTCCAAAATGGTAGTGATTTCGTACCTCAAGGAGAAAAACCAATGAAGCACCTTTCCTCTGTTCATCCATATTACTTCGGCGTGGTAGGCGATCTCCGGGTATTCCGCTTCGATATCAGCCAGAAATGCTTTAAATTGGCGATGCGTGAGTCCATGCGAGAGAAGGTAATTAACCGTTCGAATAACTGTGTCCATAACATTTTTTATGTTGACGATCTTCGCACAAAGTGTCTCCTGGTGTATCAGACAATGGGCTGCCGCGAATACGGAGCAGCCGACTTCAGCCAATTTTGACCTGACGGAACCCAGGAACCCAGTGCGTATCCCTTGTAGCGCAGGTGCTCCATCCCTTGTTAGACTGGTCAGGCGTTCCCATTTTAAACCCACTGACTCGAACGCGTTTTCGACGGCTGGAAAAATGTCCAAACCTGTGGTTGTGTCTTTTAGTGGTATAAGATCGAGAAATTTTTCGGTGAACGCAGATTGTCATCGACCTACCGAATGAATATGACGAGCTGAGATTTGTGCGCAACGTCCGTGGACTCGTCAAGAGCGATAGAAAATGAAACGAAGTTTGCCGCTCTCTCCATTAGTTACTGCTCCATATCGGAAGCCATATCGTCGACTCGGCGAGCAACATTTTGAGGTGAAAGAGCTATTTTTTCAAATTTTTTCGTGAGGTGTGCTGGACAAATACAATCCGCCGTGTCGACCAGGCAATAATGATCTTCCCAGCCACAATGGGTTTCCCTGCTTTCGCAATTCTCAGCGAGCATTTGTAACTTGAGCGCAAACTTTGTCCCACTGTTTCCTGCTCCTACCACTGCAAAAAGCCTTACTATTAATTTTGTACAGTCCTGTTTTCAAAAAAATTGTTTCATTCACTGAAAACCAAATAAAAAACTAACAAAAAAGATTGGTTTTAGGTACGTTTTCCCCCCAGTTCCTCTGAAAAGCAGTCATAGACGCTAGCAAGGACAGCGGAATGTAGTTACAAAATAAATTTTTGTCTATTGGAATATTTGCGTTTTAATTAATTGAAAACACAGATAAAACTACAACATATATTTTCCCATCCATAAAATCACAAATACACAAAAACAGTAATGACTCTTAATGACACTTTGCTGTTCGAGAGAGCGGTTGTGACGGCTTTTCAGGAAGTGGCAAAAAATAACGCACCTGAAACTCTTTCTTATGTCTGTGCGACGCGATTTAATGCAAACCAAATATAAAAATTAACCGCTGACAATCTGATATTCGATAACTGGCACTTTGCTAAATGATATATCAGATTATAAAATATAGTTTTATTTATCATCTTTATAATTAATACGATAGGAAACTTACTTCACTGTAATGCTGCTTGAAATTTTCTTTCAGTTCTTCGAGCTTTGACTGGCGTTCCTCTTACGACAAATTTTCGAACTGATCTTTGTGACAGGTATTAAAGTGACGTTCAATCGAGTACGTTTTTAGATACGTGAGGTTCCGATGACATACTAAACATTTGGCATGATTTTGGACAGCAGTGCAACAGAAATTGATTTCCCTCTCGGGTTTAAATAGTGCGGACGCGCCGCTGCTCCTTTTTCTTTTTTTTCTTTCCTTTTTCTTTTTGCCTGCTGCTGTTCGATCCACTGTAGCCTTACATCTGTTGACTAACGGCTTTGTGTCGTATCAAAGCTTTTGACCGCTGCTGGCGCGGCGGTCTGTCTTCCGTACGAAGCGCGCGTACAGCGGCACTGCGAGGCGCGGCTGGCGGACCGCACGGCCAGCTAAGCGACACGGCTCGGCAACCGCAACAACATACGAATTCCCCAGGGCGCCGGCCTCGGGCGATCGCGGGCGCTAGCGCCCCAGGGGCACAGTTTGGACGAGCCTGCTCTAGAGACACAACTCACACATGCAACAGATGGAAAGGAAAGATCTAACCGTCAGATTAATGTTAACACTATGCCGTCCGGCGACACCACAATGGTGTTGTGCGCGAATAGCATAGTATCGCTCAGTGGCCGGCGACACCACAGTGGTGTCGTGTGCATAGTATCGCGCAGTGCCTGGCGACAGCATCTTTTGCATTCTGTTGGTGTTTTGTTTAGGTAACAATACGTTACACGCGTCAACAAGATTTTTGTTTTTATACGAAGGTGAGTCAAATGAAAACCTTAAATTTGTAATAACAAATCGAAATTTCGCGCCGTTTTCCTGTAAGTTGGTAAGCGTGCTACAAACAGCGTGTAGAATGACCTGTAGGTGGCAGCATAGTGCAGATGCACACATACCGTCGCAGTATCAGTATAAAAATGGCCGCCCCGCTGGCGATTTGCACCAGCGAAGAACAGCGTTCTGTTATTCGGTTTTTGCTTAGTGAAGATGTGAAACCTATTGAAATTTATCGACGAATGAAGGTTCATTACGGTGATGCATATTTGCCACAGCATCAAGTCTACGAATGGAGTAGGAAGCTCGCAAATGGTGTGACTTCAGTGGAGGATGCTCCTCGTCCAGGTAGGCACAACGCGTTGTGACTCCACAGAACAACGACGCAGTTGAAGCCATAGTGAAGGAAAACCACCGAGTGACTCTAAATGATATTGCAGCATGTTTACAAATTAGTCATGCGTCAGCACACCACATTGTGCATGACGTGCTCCAGTTTCACAAAGTGTCTGCAAGATGGGTGCCACGGCAGCTGACTCTTGAGATGTGAGAACGACGTGTTGATGCTCGTGAAGAACTTCTTCGGCACTTTGAACGAGAAGGTGATGGCTTCCTTGCAAGAAACGTGGGTTCATTGTCACCAACCGCAAACGAAGAGAGCGAGCAACCCAGACCTTGCCCCAAGTGATTTCCATATATTTGGACCACTCAAAGACGCAATGGGAGGAAAGAAGTTTCGTTCTGATGAAGAGGTACGCCACGCGGTGCATGAATGGTTGCGCAGACTATCAAAAGAATTTTTTTCTAAAGAAATTTATGCACTTTGTAAGCACTGGAGGACTTGCATTGAGCGTAGGGTAGATTATGTTGAAAAGTGATGCAGCTTTGTACCACTTCTTTACAATAAGTAATATTTAAAAAAATATTTAAGGTTTTCATTTGACTCACCCTCGTAAGTACTTGTGCCCTTTCATCATGGCGGACGAAAGAGACAATGGGATTATTTACGATGAATGCGCGAGGGTCTTGTCTGACGTTCCAGACGACTTTCCCGATTGTGAAGAAGACATTGGATATCAAAAAACTGAAAGTGAAGCAGAATCGTAGGAAGATAATGAAATACGTCCAACAAGAATTCGTCGAACGCTACGTTTGCCAACTGATTCGGCTGAATCAGACGAAGAAGACAGTGCACAGTGGTCAGACTTTTATTATCGAGGACCAATAATAAATTTGAAGGATCCCCGAGTCCAAACATATTTCCCATGGATACACAGAGCTTCGAGGATATCGTAGAATTATATATTGGAAACGATGTATTTGAATATATTAGCAACGAAACCAACAAGTACTACAGTCAAAATTGCAATAGAAGGAAACTTGATTTTTAAAAAATGCCAAATTTGTCGACGTTACGGGACCCGAACTTAGAAAAGGGTTTGGGCTTGCTATCCTTATGGGAATTGTAAAAAAAGCAAGAATCGATGATTACTGGTTAACGAATCCGTTGATAGACACACCGATATTTCGCAAAACGATGTCCAGCAACCGATTCAGACAAATATTATCATTTTTACATTTTTCCGACTGCAACAGTAAACTGGATAACGCGTACCGGCTTGTCAAAGTGCAATTCGTAATAGATTATTTTTCCAAAAAGTTTAAAGAAACGTTTAATCTAAGACAAAACATCTCAAGTGGTGAAAGAATGATACCGTGGCGTGGACGGCTAATTTTAAAGTTTACAAATTATGAAATACGGCATAGTCTTTCGGATGCTGTGTGATTCGAGGACGGCATACATTTCCTCATTCAAGATATATTCCGGTGCTGGACAGCCTTTAGCAAAAACAGTGATGGAATTATATTGACACCTTCTGATGGAAAGTGGCATCACCTCTGCATGGATAATTATTATAACAGTGTAGAACTCGCAGAGTAGTTACTTGAAAAGAATATTCGAGTTTGTGGAATGACACGGCAAAATAGAGGCTTTCTGGAAAATTAAACCACGCAAAAGTCAATGTGTTTAAAGTTTGTGATCCACGGAAAAGTGACAAACGGCTGGCGACAAGCCACGTAATCCTAATTAGCGCTGCCGGCGCCAAGCGAATAATTTTGTACGATACGTGCGGACGGCAGAGTGTTAATAGAGTGAAGATTGAATATGAACTGCACCGCCGTAAAGCTGATGCATTCTGTCAGCCGAAAAGACAATCTCGAAAGAGAAGCAGAAAGTTTACCAACACGGAATCGATATGTATGGATTTCCAATGAAATCTTCCATGGCCAAACATCAGCACCAACATTGTTTATCATAAGCGACAGCATTCTCTATATCTATTTAACATACATGGACTTTTAAACAGTAATGCAGTTTTTTATGTTTATCCAGAAACTATAGGGAAGAAAGGTTCAATTGAAATAGTTTGTTTCCTGCATCATCGTGTTACTTCGTTTCTGGATCCTGAGGTTAAAAAATTTTGAAATATTCTGTGACTCATGTGGTGGTCAAAAACAAACTACACCCTTTTCAGGTTCATCCATTATCTTGTCCATCATGCAAAGCGATTATAATCAATTTGTGTGACGTTCCCAGTAAGAAGACATTCATACCTGGAAAGTGACAAAGACATGGGCCTCATCATACGTAAAACAAAAGCTGAGCTCCCAAAGGACTGGACAGGCAACAGGTTGTTGAAGTTGATGCCTCAATAATACATGACTGGACTGATTTCTTGCAACCATGACTGACACAAATGTCCGTTGCTATCGCAAATTATTAAGAAGATGAACCCAGAACGTCACCATCCAAGGCTTATCATACATCGTGACACTTACAACCGATCTTGGATCAGATCAGTTGTTACTGCTCCTGTTGGACGAATGGAAGAGGAACCACTACATTCAGAAGGAGGGTTTTTGTTCCCTTCACCCATTTACGATGGTAGGCTGGTAAAGACTTTAGTCAGAGTAATTGAATGAAATTAGATCATATCAGTGTGTGAAATAGCACGTTCGACTTTATTATAAAAACCTATTGAGATACTAGGCTAATAAGAGGTAGCATGTCCAATGTTTCAGGACTGCTACTTATCACCAAGGAAAAGTATCGTGATATGCAAGAACTGAAGGTGTTCTGTGACACAGTGGCCCGAGAGCATTACACAAATGAAATGATAACTAAATCAGGACCCTAAGCTGCCGACAGGCGTTGATATACATCAACGGGGACAGTTGAAAATGTGTGTCCTGACCAGGGCTCGAACCCGGAACCTCCAGCTTACATGGCAGATGCTCTATCCATCTGAGCCACTAAGGGCACAGAGGATAGTGCGACTGCAGGGATTTATCCCTTGCACGCTCCTTGCGAGACCCACATTCCCAACTTAATGTCCTCATACTACATTCATAGTGCCCCTGTCCATTACACTCATTACTCGCGGCAGACAATCTTACCGAGTCCCATAAGAGTTCGGGCAATGCGCAACACAGAAGCCCTACCACCTCGGCTGTATGGATTACCCAAGATCCATAAGAACAACGTTCCACTGAGACCGATCGTTAGCGCTCCTGGATCACCGACATATAAACTGGCAAAACACTTGGCCTCTCTGCTCCAGCCACACGTGGGGAAGACCGACACATACATTAAGGACTCAGGACATTTCATTGAGAAGCTGAAAAAACTGAAACTTGCACCAAACGACATCCTGGTCAGCTTTGATGTTGTTTCGTTATTTACGAAAGTGCCACTCAGTGACGCTCTGGAGCACATCGGTTCCATTTTTCCGCTAGACATCAGAAAGCTCTTCCATGCATGTCTCACCACGAGCTATTTCACGTGGAACGGCGATTTCTACGAACAGCTGGAAGGCGTCGCCATGGGTAGTCCTCTCAGTCCAGTGGTGGCCAACTTCTTCATGGAACAATTCGAAGCACAGGCACTGGACTCGGCGACTTGCAAACCTAAGGTGTGGTACAGGTACGTCGATGATACTTTCGTGGTGTGGAGCCATGGTGAAGAACAGCTCAGTGACTTCCTAAGACACTTGAACAGCCTCCATGCCAACATAACATTTACCATGGAAGTAGAAAAGGACAAGAAACTGCCATTTCTAGATGTTCTGGTCACAAGGGACGGCGAAGATCTGGGACACAGCGTGTATCGAAAACCGACTCACACGGACCGATACCTGCACAAACTGTCAAACCACCACCCGAGCCAGAAAAGAGGCATGATTAGTACGCTCGTAACGAGAGCAGGACGAATATGTGAGCCGCAACACCTCAAACGAGAAATGCAACACCTGGAAACTGTCCTGAGGAGCAATGGTTACTCCACAAATTATATTAGAAGTGTAACAGAGCCCAACCCTCGGCGAAGTAAGGAACCGGAAAAAGAATTGTCGGGTACGGCCTTTCTGCCATACATTCCCAGAGTGACGGACAGAATCGGCCGTATATTGCGCAAACATGGCGTAAAGACGATTTTCAAACCGACAAGGAAGATCAAAGAGTGTCTTAGATCGGCGAAGGAGAAAAGAGACCCACTTGCAATGTCGGGAATATACCGCATACCATGCACATGCGGAAAAGTTTATGTCGGAATGACTGGACGATCCATTAACACCAGGATCAAAGAGCATAAGCGACATTGCAGGTTGGGGCAGGTGGAGAAATCGGCCGTGGCAGAGCACGCACTGAATGAGACCGACCATGTAATAAAATTCGCCGACACGGAAGTTCTGGCTGTAGAGAAGCACTATCACACGCGCTTGTTCAGAGAAGCTGTAGAAATACAAAAACACGCGAACAGTTTGAACAAGAAAGAGGAAAGCCTTAAGGTCAACGGATCCTGGCTTCCCGTACTGCAGCGAACGACCGTCGCAGGTAGCAAGAGGAGAACCGCAGCCGGCCGAAGTGGCCGCGCGGTTCTGGCGCTGCAGTCTGGAACCGCGAGACCGCTACGGTCGCAGGTTCGAATCCTGCCTCGGGCATGGATGTGTGTGATGTCCTTAGGTTAGGTAGGTTTAACTAGTTCTAAGTTCTAGGGGACTAATGACCTCAGCAGTTGAGTCCCATAGTGCTCAGAGCCATTTGAGAACCGCACCGGAAATGACCGCGGAGAAGCCCTCGGACGTTGGCGCGCCAGGTACATATAGCCTGCGCCCGCGAGCTCGGCTCCAGTTCACCACCGGCAATGGAGGGTGAAGCTTTGACAATGCCAGCCACTCGTGCTGGCGAAACGTCAGAAAAAGCATTAGATGAACGTCGGCCGAAGAACCCGAGACAGAAGCCAATAGGCAGTTTGTCAACAAGTGGCCACGAAAGCCTCAATAATTTTGTATCCTGTACAATAATGACTAGACACAAAGATGAATAGATTCTTGTCTACGGCGTTGCAGGGAACTTTTATAGTGAAGTATCATCCCAATATCTCATTACATTCCGACTTTTACAGACTAATTAGTGCATTATACAAATAAATTAAAAAATAGACATTCAGATAAAAAGACATAAAGGGTCCAACTTTTAACAATATTTTTTCCACTTTTAAGGAATGCTAAAGAAAAGGTCGTTGAATGTACTGTATAAATTACAAAAGCATATTTCAATAACCAATGAAACTGTAACATTTCAAACTTTAAAATTGCTCTACTGAAAAATCTATAAAATGGACTCAACCCGTTCTTTTATTTTAAATTTACACATTTTTGAAGACTGTAGTAGATATTTACCTTTTCCATCGATGCTAACGTTTTTGTTGATACCTACCATCGTATAAGACTTGTCTTGGATCAGAATAACAGAACCCCTTAAAGACATTCTTTACTTAATTTAGATACACATTATGCAGGGAATCTTTTATTCTCCAACAACGTTAAATATGTTGCAATAATTGAAAATAGTAAAATCTGCACTTTTCTTCATAGGTTGAATACCAAGCTCCTTGGGTTTCTCCCCTGGGTTCTCCAAGATTTTTAGCTTTAGTACGTTTAACTCTTTTGTCAAAACTGTTGATCTGACTTACAATGGGATTTAGATCAGAAATTTACAATGACCGCTTCGAAAATGAAATTTTCTCCTCGCCGAATTTTTTTACGACTTAAGCAGTAGTCACTCTGTAGTTCTCCCTTTCTTCTTTCTATGCGAGTGGCGTCTGAACACAACTTCTTATGGGATACATTTATACATTTTCACATTCAGGAAAACAACCCGAAAGAGTAACATGGCCACCGCCGTGTTTTGCCGTCATCAAAGTCTACCTGAGATTGTTTCCTTAGTTCAGTGTACACGTACATATTCTTTAAGGCTTTTACAGAAACTTCCTTTCATTAAATCATAACACACTGAACCACCAAGAATCACCTTACAGTTCTAAACAATTCACAAAACCGAATCTTTTACGAATATTTTGTTTGGATTCATGTGGTTCATTCGTGCTAGGGAAACTACCCATCGCACCCCCTTCAGATTTAGTGGTAAGAAGGCCGGTCAAAACTGCACATACATCAGGCATGAAAACAGGAAGAAGAAAACTCGGAACAGCGAACGGTACAAACTCAAGATGTGCAACAACGAGCGAATCAGATTAGCTGTGCCGCGCGGGATTAGCCGAGCTGTCTAAGGCGCTGCAGTCACGGACTGTGCTGCTGGTCCCGGCGGAGATTCGAGTCCTCCCTCGGGTATGGGTGTGTGTGTTTGTCCTTAGGATAATTTAGGTTAAGTAGTGTGTAAGGTTAGGGACTGATGACTTTAGCGGTTAAGTCCCACAAGATTTCACACACATTTTTTTCAGCTTAGCTGTTGCGTCGTAGGTATATGTGCACGGTATTAGACAGTGGAGTGTGAGCTCTATTCAGATCTACCATATGCCATTTTTCTGTCCGGTCACTGACGTGTCTGTTCGCTGTATTCAAATTTGTGTCGGTGTCGTGGTGTGACGTCCGTTTGCAACTGCTAGATGTACAGAAGGAACTACAGGCGTACTTACCTCCTGTCTGTTCAACACAAGTACCCCAAGTTACGTTCGGCTGCTTAGCTGAGAATTCGGCATTTGGCTGTGGCGAGACGCGCACGCCTTGTTTGCGTCTCGCCTGCTGTGCTGCTTGCGAGCGAGCGTTTGTTTAATTCCGCGTAGCGGCATGTTGCAGAGTCCGACTTCATTGATCGACATGGCGTTTTCTTACCGCCAAGCCACGATTAATCGACCTCTCCATTAGATCGCGCACGACCCAATGCGTGTGAAGTTAAACGTTTTATACGGGATGAAATGCGTTTCCATCCACAAGATGTTCTCGGAATAAATTTTTCGGTTCTCAGTACTACTGTGTACATAAAACTGTGCGAATGATGAGCTGTGCACCGACGTTGTGCGGCACCACGCTAACGACCTCAGGTTCCGAGGCTCTGGCGCACATATATGGACTGTCGTGGTTGATCACCTTGGTTTCGGCCTCCGAACTTTGCGGTTTTAGAGCTCCCGTTTGAAGTACCGTCGGACGCCGTAGTGGCCGCTTCTAAACCCTACGGCAACGTCGTCAGTCAAGTGGCTGAAACGTGAGAGACGTTCGAAACGTATAATGTCCTCAGTAGTGTCCACCAGATAAAAACTGAACTACGGAGACACGTCTCTTCCTACTTTGTTATTGCGGGCTGCAGGGCTGTCGTCATGTGTGATGGCCAGCCGGGCACCTGTTCAAGTTGTGGTCAGGAACGCCATGTCCGTTCTGAATGTCTCAGACGTAGATTGGTTCAGAAGCCGATCTGAGACGTCACTCTTCTTGCGGCACCTACTTTGTTATGTCTGTCTTACGCGTCTGCGGCGGTGCTGCCCGCTATGCCCCATCTGAATCAGTCAGTATAGGCTCCTCTCGACGACGCGATGATCGTTTCGCCTGTCTCTCCTACATCCGTACCGGAGGCAACACAAATAAACGACGACCGTCAGCAGGCACAAGCTGTCTGTCCCGACCCCTTGCTTGTTGATCATGGAGCTGTACCTGCCTCCGCATTGCTGCCATCTGGCCACATGTCGGACGATAGCCACCCGCCATCCGACATAGAATTGCATGTTAGGAAGCAGCGGTCGCCGAGGAAACGGCAGAGACAACGCCATGCCCCTTCTGATGACTGCGTCCATCGAAAGTTTGCACAGGATATCGATTTTGCTACTGATGGTGAGCTGTCCTCTAAGCTCTGACACCTGACGACGCGACGTCCTTCCCCACCTCCATCTCCAGTCAGCGTCCACCTCCAGACACCGACTTTCCTCCTCCTGATGCGATTGCTTCCCTTTCTGTGTCTGACGCTACCTGTGGGCACACCTCTGATAATGTTCCAGTGAACCGGCCCAATGACAGGTCTATCTCCTGGGTGGACGACGTCGATGCTGAGGATGGACATTCTGGAGGTGTACAGAACGATGGACCCCAATCGGAGGGATCACCTCCTTTCCCGTCACAGTGATGTGCGCTTCCATGTGGTCAAAACAGGAACATTCCACCTGTGCCTCCCCTGTGTTTGAGTATCCCATCCAGCGATAGCAGCTTTCCAAACTTATTGCTTAGCCATAGTCAATGTCAACATCATTCGCGTATTCCACAAACTGGCCTTACTCCTTGACATGCTCTATGACGCTGTCTTTGACGAAGCTCTCCTTCAGGAGGTGCATGTTGCAACCTTCTGTGCTCCCCATGGTTTTACAGCACAGGGCTCTCATGATTCCCCTACTGGTACTGGGGTGGCGATAGTCTTACATGATGGTATCCTCGCTGATGCAGTTGCCTATCTCCCAGATGCCAGAGGTATGGCTCTCACGTTTAGTGATGTCAGGATCGTCAGTGTCTGTGGGCCATCTGGTTCGAATCGCAGCCGTGAACGTTCCACCTTCTTCTCAGTCACGCCTCTCTTCCTGGGTCGGCGGGATGCATTGACCATGGGAGGCAATTTCAACTGCACCCACGCACCCAAAGACCAACTACCACGTCAATCTCCCTGCGCGGCGCTAGAGCTAATTCTCTGGCACCTCAGCCTAGTGGATTCTTGGGAGCATGTTCATTTCGATCGTTCGGGACTTACACATTGCACTAGCCATTCTTCCAGCCGACTCGACCGTGTTTACAATCCCGCGATGTTGTCAGTCGGGTGCAGGCTGCTGAAGTCTGTCCCATTGCGTTCTCTGACCATGGTGCATATATCTGCGCCATCAGTCTCTGCCGGTAAAGTGTGTGGCGCGATTGTAGGCCATGGAAACTGAACACGATCCACTTTACTTCACCCGACGGCCGGCAACTTCGAGACCACGTGGGCAACTTGTCGCGCCGTGATGCCCTATGAGACTGCCCTATCATGGTGGGTGCTCTGTGCAAAGCCTAACCTCCAGAGGGCCTTGTTTGATTATGGGAGGGAGGTTGCGGCGTGGCAGCGACGGTCTCAACAATTCTACACTCCTGGAAATGGAAAAAAGAACACATTGACACCGGTGTGTCAGACCCACCATACTTGCTCCGGACACTGCGAGAGGGCTGTACAAGCAATGATCACACGCACGGCACAGCGGACACACCAGGAACCGCGGTGTTCGCCGTCGAATGGCGCTAGCTGCGCAGCATTTGTGCACCGCCGCCGTCAGTGTCAGCCAGTTTGCCGTGGCATACGGAGCTCCATCGCAGTCTTTAACACTGGTAGCATGCCGCGACAGCGTGGACGTGAACCGTATGTGCAGTTGACGGACTTTGAGCGAGGGCGTATAGTGGGCATGCGGGAGGCCGGGTGGACGTACCGCCGAATTGCTCAACACGTGGGGCGTGAGGTCTCCACAGTACATCGATGTTGTCGCCAGTGGTCGGCGGAAGGTGCACGTGCCCGTCGACCTGGGACCGGACCGCAGCGACGCACGGATGCACGCCAAGACCGTAGGATCCTACGCAGTGCCGTAGGGGACCGCACCGCCACTTCCCAGCAAATTAGGAACACTGTTGCTCCTGGGGTATCGGCGAGGACCATTCGCAACCGTCTCCATGAAGCTGGGCTACGGTCCCGCACACCGTTAGGCCGTCTTCCACTCACGCCCCAACATCGTGCAGCCCGCCTCCAGTGGTGTCGCGACAGGCGTGAATGGAGGGACGAATGGAGACGTGTCGTCTTCAGCGATGAGAGTCGCTTCTGCCTTGGTGCCAATGATGGTCGTATGCGTGTTTGGCGCCGTGCAGGTGAGCGCCACAATCAGGACTGCATACGACCGAGGCACACAGGGCCAACACCCGGCATCATGGTGTGGGGAGCGATCTCCTACACTGGCCGTACACCACTGGTGATCGTCGAGGGGACACTGAATAGTGCACGGTACATCCAAACCGTCATCGAACCCATCGTTCTACCATTCCTAGACCGGCAAGGGAACTTGTTGTTCCAACAGGACAATGCACGTCCGCATGTATCCCGTGCCACCCAACGTGCTCTAGAAGGTGTAAGTCAACTACCCTGGCCAGCAAGATCTCCGGATCTGTCCCCCATTGAGCATGTTTGGGACTGGATGAAGCGTCGTCTCACGCGGTCTGCACGTCCAGCACGAACGCTGGTCCAATTGAGGCGCCAGGTGGAAATGGCATGGCAAGCCGTTCCACAGGACTACATCCAGCATCTCTATGATCGTCTCCATGGGAGAATAGCAGCCTGCATTGCTGCGAAAGGTGGATATACACTGTACTAGTGCCGACATTGTGCATGCTCTGTTGCCTGTGTGTATGTGCCTGTGGTTCTGTGAGTGTGATCATGTGATGTATCTGACCCCAGGAATGTGTCAATAAAGTTTCCCCTTCCTGGGACAATGAATTCACGGTGTTCTTATTTCATTTTCCAGGAGTGTATTTCACCATTCTCCGGGAATGTAGCATGATGCCGTATTCGCCAGAGCGCCAGGGCTATGGCGAATCGTGCCAAGGCGCAGCACGTATCCCCCTATTGCTGCCACCTTGGAGGAACTATGGTCGGAGCTAGCACACACGATGGGTAAGCGCAAGAGCATCCATGTATGTATCATGTCATAGCGGAACGACGCTATGATTAATGATGATGGGCAGCGTTTTCATACCCAATGTGATATCGGGTCTGCCCTCCATGCACATTATGTTACGCTGTACTCTGAACAACTCACCGCCCTGCCAACGTTACGGTGGTTTACAAACTCTCCTTTGATTCAGTTCTAGTGGGTGCGACGATGAATCTGATTGCTAACGTCGTGGAGGACGAAGCCCATTACGCTATCCAGGCGGGTTCTACGAGCAGGTCGCCTGGGCCTGACGGCCTCCCACTGGAATTTTAGCGGACATTTCGTCCCCTTCTTGGGCCAGTGTGGACGGAAATTTGTCAGGACCTCATGTCACCTTTCGTGTCGATTTCCTCGATATTTTCCTCATTCCCATCCACAAGCCTCAGGGTACCTCTCGGTTATGCGATTACTGCTACTGCCCCTAGACGCTAGTGAACAGTGGTACAAAGATCTTTCCACTGTTGTTGGCTACGTTGCATAAACGGACAGCTCGGTACGTGGCTTCCCCCGATTAAATTTCTTTGGGAGGTTCCAATAACATCCGGACTGTCCTCTGCCGCTATCGGGACATAATCGCTCATGGTCGTCGTATGTCTGGACTTTTGGCAGCTCTTGACTTCAGCGAGGCGTTTGATCGAGTCGATCACGACTTCCTGGAAGGGGTGTTACGCAATATGGGATACCCTGGTACGTCGTAATGCGCCTGTTTCGTGGAGCTACGTCTCGTGTACTCTACAAAAAAAATGACTGTCTTACTCCTCCCATCTCGGTCCGTCGATCACTGCGTCAAGACCGCTTTCTGCACTGTTGTATGCATTCGCCATGGAACCGTCGCTGTGCGGCTTCCGTCAACGCCTTTCTGGGATGTCTCTCGATGGCCATGTATTCAGCTGCACTGCTTACCACCGACGAAGCTTCTGTTAGCTGCCTTAACGTCCGCAAATCGAGCGCGAAGACTATAGGTGCGGGACTTCCTGCGAACAGTGCTGCTCCTTTGCATATAGCTGATACTCTCCGACGCTTAGGACTCGATTTCGCAAGTGATCTGCGGCGGACAATTGCCCTTACTTGGCGACGTCTGTTTTTCCAAATACGAGCTGGGACCTTAGATCACCGTTTACGAGCACTCGATCTTCTGCAACGCACACAATACGTAAATGTATATTTGGTTTCACATATCCCCTACGTGGCACAGACACTGCCTATTCCTCCATCCATGGTCCACCACAAGCTAGCGGCATTGGGTTCGTTTGCTTGCCACAGCTTGCTGTTCAAGATAAGTTTCGAGTCCCTTACGCTGTCACGGTGCAGGGACGGTTTAGGTCTGTATCATGTGCCTTTCCAGCCCTTTTCATTGTCTCTCACATGCCTTACCAGCCTATTGCTGGTGTCCCTTGCACTACGCTCTCTCTCAGCACCTATCCAGTTTTCGGAAGTCCCTCCGCCCTTCTTTTACTTCCGCCACTTTTTCCTTGCACTGAGCTCCGACCGTACTGTGATACTGCCAGCGCAATTGACATCCACAAAGGCGATCTGTGGTTTCCTTCAGCAGCACAAGACAGCGAATATAGTTGAGGGGAAGCTTCCCCACGTCGACTGGTGTGCCGTTTGGCAATCGGTATGTGCTCCTTATCTTGACACTGACGTCCAGTCTGCATGGTATCTTCCTGTCAATGGGAGGCAAGTATGCCGATCACACCTTCACAGGATTCACCTCGCAGACACTCCGCTGTGTACCGATTGTGATGTTATGGACACAGACGAGCACCGCCTGGTGTGCAGATCGGCGAGAGATGTCTGATTCTTGGTGCGACAGGTGTTGTCCGTAATTACCGTTACTACTCCTCATCAGATACTTTTACCTGCTCCTCTTTCCGGATGCGGGATACTTCCCGCAACCGAAGATGAACTCTGTGAAGTGGGTTTGTGGACACACAGAATACTACCTGTTTGCTGAAGGCGACGAAAGTATTCTTGACTTTTTGCAGTTCCTTAATGAACGCCATAGTGCAGTTGCCTGCAGTCCAAAATACAGACAATCTTACTCCAATTTCCTTTGCAGTGTCTTCCTTAACCCAACCCAGAGCTGAGGTATTCTTATCATGAAGATTTGATACCCTCCATGTCTGTCTCAAATAGTCTGAGGTCTTCCTCCGCCCTCCTCGCGACACGCCGGATTTCTGATATTCTCTGTGGTATTAATGACAAATAAATAAACATGAAAAACGAACGAAGAGGAAAATAAATAAATAAATAAACGATGTTCCTGGAGGTTGGGAATGGGATATGATGTCCAGGCCTCGGGTTGTGAGCTCTGCCCATTTTGCCCCTACCCCTTCCTTTGGGTGCCTGGAAGGTTCCATTCAACACAAAAATAAGATAAAATAAGAGAAACTGAATGCTTACGTGTTTACCTACCATGCAGCGGGCCTGGGCTCTATTCCCGGCTGGTTTGGAGATTTTCTCCGCTCGTGGAACGTGTTGTGTTGTCCTCATCATCCTTTCATCATCACCGATACGAAAGTCACTCAATGTGGTGTCACCTGAAATAAGACTTGCAACCCGGAGGCCGAATTTCCCCGGACGGAGCCTCCCGATCATCAATGTCACACGATCATTTGTGACTCCGGCGTTCCGTTTTGGGAGTTTTGACACTTGAATTGCTTTGTTGTAATGTAGTTCAGGTCCCATTATTTGTTGTTTTCATTTCTGTGAGAGGTCTATACGACATCTCGCTTCTCTCACCACTCATCAAATTAACTCAAAAATGGTTCAAATGGCTCTGAGCACTATGGGGCTTAACTTCTGAGGTCATCAGTCCCCTAAAACGTAGAACTACTTCAACCTAACTAACCTAAGGACATCACACACATCCATGCCTGAGATAGGATTCGAACATGTGACCGTAGCGGTCGCGCAGTTCCAGACTGTAGCGCCTAGAACCGCTCGGCCACCCCGACCGGCTCACATTAACTTTCGATGGTAATATATTCTTACCCCATGACTCATATTCTACAACCAGTGTACAGAATGACAGTTCCCGAGACTACAGAAGGAGAACAGACACGTCAGTGACTGGACGGAAAGTTAATAATTTTGTAAAAAAAAAAAAAAAGTGCGGGGCACAAGGGAGATTTGAACATGGAATGGATCTCCTGCTTTGTGTCCAACACTGTGACCACGCAACCAGGACGCCCTGATTTGATAAGGCACTAGATCTTCTACGTCTTGAGCTTGGACCGTTCACTGTTCCTATTTTGCTCCTTTTTTCACAGTCCAGTACCCCTTCTTCCTGTTTTCATGCTTGATCTGTGTTCAGTTTTTGACGGGCTATCCGCTGAGCCATTTTACCATCAAATCTGAGGGGGCTGCGATGGAGAGTTTCCTTTTTAGTAGTGGGGCCATAGAGTTAATAGTTAATCGACAATTAATTGAGCTTTTCACAAGAAACTAATTGTTTTAAGCATGACGCACACCTGAAAGAATCTTTCGCAGCTTCCCTTCAAAGTCATCGGTTTAAATGTGCAGAAATTTGCCAAGTATTCCTATTGGCTTTGCTTCTATTGGCTTCTTAACAGGTTTCTGAAAACATTTTCGTGAAACATTCAGTTCTTTTCCAGTTTTCTTTATCAATGCACTATATTTCCGCATTTGAAAAATTCTTTTTCGTTCATCTTCACTAGTACGCTTTGTTCTCCCAACCTTTTTATCCTCCACCCTTACTAATCGATTAATGCGATGATATGACCTTGATGCGTATGCCTAATGAATTTGATTTTGGACAAAGCTATCGTCTCAGAAGAAAATTTGACCTCTTAGTGGAAAGAAGTGCACAACAAGTTATTCTAATGAAGAACGTGATCTAGTCCTGCACATTCTACTTATTTTGAATTTGTTTAACACCTGAAACAGTGTCATCACTCGCATAAAATACGAAACGAAAAGGGTACCACGTGACTCAGTGAGTACACAACAAACTTAATTGAAATACTACAGATATTAATCAATACTCCGCCATCTCATCTGGTCACTGTCTGTCCAAAATCTGAGCAATAATGAGGACAGCGATGAGTATCTAACCCTTTAGCTATACGTGTGGCAGCAGAAGGTTGACATACATTTCTGTCAATGAAGAAAGCAATTGTGTTGTGTCGTTAATACTCAGATATGTTCATCTGCTAAAGAAATTTAAACGCGTTATTCAAAAGTAAATGGCTGAATGTACGTAGCTCTTTTGTTACGATACTCATTTATGTAACTTGAGAATAACTTTTACTAACTTGCACTAGAATCCAGGACATGACAAACTAAGTGCTTGGAATACATTCTAATTATTACCTGTGTTCAAAAGCTGTTAAAAAGGAATAGAGAAATGTGCTGCATTACTGGCACAGTTTCTGGTAGAATGACATAACGATGACGTACGTTGACCAATCGCAAGTCGTCTATTGGCCATAACTGGTCACAAAGCAGCAGCTATGACACTCAGTTGCTCCTGAAGAAGACACTGGAAGATTTCGTCAAAAGCTCTAGATTTTACCCGGACGTAACAATTAAACCGACAACGATTTATACAAACTTTTCGGTTCTCGTTGGGATATGGAAACCTGCACTGATGCCTGCTCTACCCTTCCTGATGATAACGAACTAGTGTGCGATTAAGCAAGTTAAAAAAGTTGTTATGGTCTTCAGTTCGAAGACTGGTTTGATGCCGCTTTTCATTTTACTCTACCTGTGTAAGCCTCATCTCCGAATAACTACTGCAACCTACATCCTTTTCAACCTGCGTACTATATTCATCTCCTGGTCTACTGCAACCTACATCCTTTTCAACCTGCGCACTATATTCATCTCCTGGTCTTCCTCTATTAATTTTAATCCCCCTACCCCTCCCAACACTTCCCCACGAAACTGTTGATCCCTTGTGTCTCAGAATGTCTCCTATCAATCCATTGCGTCTTTTAGTCTATTTGTGCCACAAATTTCCCTTCTCCCTTCTATTCAGCATCTCTTCATGATCTATCCATCCAATCTTCAGCCTTCTTGTTCCATAAAAACACGGAAGAACTTACGGATGTCAGTAACGTCCTGCCACGACATTTCGGCGCCGAGTCTTCTGGTCATCTTCAGGTGAGTACCACTGTAGTAATTCTACAGTTGTCGATGTATCTGGCTGTTTGGGCAGTAAAATAGATGATGATGCCCGAAGAAGGAAGGACGTAAAATGCAGAGTGGCAATTGCAAGACTAGCATTGCTGAAATAAAAAAAAATTTGTTTAAATTTTATATAGATTTAAGTTTTATGAGGTCTTTTCTGAAGGCGTGTAGCCAGGTGTGGAAGTGAAACATGAACGATAATCTGTTTAGACAAAAAGAATATAGAAGCTTTTGAAATGAGGTGCTGCAGAAGAAGGCTGAAGTGATGTTTAAAGCTTTCCCGGCGTACTGATTGTTCCATAAAAATGCGGGAGAACTGCCGGATGTCAGTAACGCCCTGCCACGACATTTTGGCGCAGAGTCTTCTGGCCATCTTCATGTGAGTACCACTGTAGTAGTCTCTGATAGCAGTACAATGTCATCGGTAAAACCCCGAACCTTCTATTTATTCCTCCTCAACTTTAATTCATTCATCTAATTGTTCGTTGATTTCATTTACTTCTTGATTGGTGCAACATGAGGGGTAGGTTACAACACTGTCTCATTCCCGTCTCAACCACTGCTTCCCTTTCGTGCCCTTCGATTCTTAACTGCCGTCTACTTTCTGCGCATGTTGGAAAAAGCCTTTCGCTCCTTGTATTTTAGTCCTGCTACCTTCAAAATTCCGTAACATACAAAACACGTCAAGTTTAAAAGTGATGACTTCTTATTCCGTTGGTAGACCTCTACTTCTTCACCGCCAGTGTATAAATACTCCGTTTTAGGATGGAGAATACCACCGTGCGAGGTACGTCAGAACATGTCCATCTTGAAAATATGTAGAACGATATTGGTGAGAACCCTGCCCACAGTAGCCTGTGCATGTATGAGATCTAAACATAAAGCAAACAACTGTTTCGAAAATCTCGTCGAATTGGGGCACTAGACCTCGCAAAAGGAGGTCCGGCACGATGCTGGAAGGGATTAATGACTTTTGTCACCTCACTGTAAAATAACAAATTGTTCAAATGGCTCTGTGCACTATGGGACTTGACTTCTGAGGTCATTAGTCCTCTAGAACTTAGAACTACTTATACCTAACTAAGCTAAGGGCAGCACACACATCCATGCCCGAGGCAGGATTCGAACCTGCTACCGTAGTGGTCGCGCGGTTCCAGACTGTAGCGCCTACAACCGCTCGGTCACCCCGGCCGGCTGTAAAATAACATTTTATGGCACTTACAGAAATATACGTAAGACGTAATACCGCTTTTATTTCGTGAACCATTGCATACATCGAAACTCGGTTTTCGGCAAATGTTAGAGCATGTGTTTTTTTTTTTGTCTGTTTAATGTTTTTAGCGCTGGTATCAACGGAGATGGTATTGAAGCAAGTAAATTTATTTAAAATTAAACCGTGTACTTTATATAACTCCATTCAGTAGCTCTTGAGAAGACAGTTACAGTGAAACAACGTTTGTTAATGTGGATGCTGAAACCTTGAAAGGTGGCTACACTGAGCCACAGCGCCAGAGATCGCTAGAGAGCATTGTTCCGCCGCCTCCACTGGCAGTGATTATTGAGAACTCGTAGTGGGCAGTGCTTGTCGAGGACTCGTAGTAGTCAGTTCGTGTTCAGATGTGCTAGTAGGGAGTGCTTGCTGAGATGTGATACTGAAAAGTTCTTGTTGAGATGTGGTAATAGCGAGTCGGTGTGGAGATATATTGTAATGATTAGAGTGATTTTGGTCAATATATGAAGGTAACGAAACTTGATTTATTTTTCATTATTTCCATGTTTTAAATAATGCGTCATTACAGGTTCAGTCAACAAAGCATCTGGCTTGTGTTCTTGTATTAGAGTGTAATTCTGGTTTTCTTGAGTAATTATGGTATTTTTATTTTCTTTAATTAATTCAGTATAAATGATATTTAAAATTTCTTGTGTTATTGAAGAAGAACCGTGCCAGATGCGTACGTTGAGTCATACTTCCACACACAGAACAGTTACACTTGTGCTTTGGTTTCGTAGGTTTTTATAGTTGCTGGGGACTTAATTAATTAATTGTGTTAATGAAAATTTCCATTTCATTCTTTGTTATTGTTCTAAGCAGTCAGATTGCGTAATAATACTAGTCAGGGCCAACCGTTTACGAGACTTCGTAATCGAACAGACAGCTACCAAATCAAAAAATTAAAATTATTTGCATTATATTTTAATTAAGCCCCCATGCACGTGGCGACCGCTGCTTCGGATCGTCCCTTGGAATTCTTCTGATTGTAGAAATAGTAGACAGTAGTATTGTTGTAGTAATTTGTAGTTTAGTAATTGTAGTCTATATTGCATGTGTAGATTTGGTATTTGTCATTCTTCTAATGCTATATTTTTTGCAGAATTTAATTTTGTTATCTTGTATACGGGTTTGACAATTTTGTGCAGTTAGGAAGTTTTCAATTGTTCGTTAATCGTGGTTGAGGGAAGCATTTCGTGTAAATGGTATTGTTGGAGATAAAGTGTCATTGTGTGTAATTTTCATATAGTGACGAGTTTTGTATATTTTGTAAATGATTACGCGATCGATGAAAAAGGCGAAAATGATGAATAGTGAGAATGACGAAATTGTCGGCATGGCGAACTCGCCAACACAGGACAACAGTATCATGAATAATGAAGTGGAAAACAATATAATAAGTCGGGAAAATAGTCCGGAACCATTTCAAAATTTTTCTCAATCAGAAAATTTACAGAATACGAGATTAACGATAGAAGGTTCTGAAATAGTATCGAACACAGATAGCTTTACAGCTATGACGAAGGAAACTGGTTTTGCGAGAAATGTTAGGGGCGAAAAGAATTTCGAACCAGATCATACGGAGCAGTTGATGAGTGCAATATTAAATTTGGGATCACAGTTACGATCTGAATTAAAAACAGAGATGGGAACTTTGGCAACACGGTTAGACTCACAAATGGAAACACGGATGGGAACAATTGAAACTCGGTTAGGATCTGAATTAAAAACAGTGGCAACACGTTTAGAAACAGAGTTGGAAACAATGGAAACACGGTTAGACTCACGAATAGGGACATTTTTCAAAAATATGAAAGATGAGTTAAAGAAAGAAATCAGAGAAGAAGTACAACCGATTTTGAATTCTCACAATAATAGATTAATTGCAGTAGAGATTAGACAAAGGGAACAGGATAGAGAACAGGAAGAAAGAGATCGCGTGATAGTACAAAAATTTTCAGAGTTAAATTTACAACGTGCACACGATAAGAAAGAAATATTTGAGAGAATCGAGGAATCCGTACCAAATGACAGAATAAATAATCTAACACAACAATATGAACAGTTAACTACCAAATGTGTCAACACTGAAACCCGAGTCGCGACACTTACGGAAGACGTAAATAAACAGAAAGAAAAAATAGGTGACTTATCGGAAAGAGTTGAGGAGATTTCAGATAAATTGACAAATCTTAGTTTACATGGGGACAGAGATTCAGATGATACAGCACCATTGCAATTTGCAGAAACCGAAGAGTATCAGAACACAAATAAGCATGTTGAAAATCAGGGAAAATTTAATGAACGCGTGAAAAGGGAATTTGAGGCATTAAAAAGGAAGTCAAACAAATTGAAGGCGAAATCGTAGGAAAAGACGGCAAAGGAAATTTAGAATCGCAGATACCAGAGGGGTTTGAAGAAAATAATTTGTTTCATTTACGGGACGCAACAAGAGAGCGCCAGGCGCGCGAACTTGACAGTAATCGACATTCAAACTGGGACAGACGCGGTAGGTCTTTGTCGCCACGAGGCGAAAACTTTGACTATAAACACTTTTTGACTGTTCGGAAATTTAAGATCTTCCGCAATTCTAAGAATGACATACATCCATGTGCATGGTTAGATTAATTTATGTACGCACTCCCACCAAATTGGCCACTAAGTCACAAACTGGAATTTATGTGTGGATATTTAGAAAATGAACCGGCGACGCGGATGCTCGCACTCATTAGAGATTGTAATAATGTGAATGATTTTTATCATGCATTTCTATCGGCATATTGGTCTGAAAACACGCAAGACAGAGTCAAACACAGTCTTATTATGCAGCGTAATTTCAAACAGTCTGAGTTCCGCACGCCAGCGGAATATTTTGAAGACATGATTCGAAAGAATCAGTTCCTTTCCAACCCTTATAGCCCGACTGAATTAATTCGCATTTGTTTAACTAAGCTGCCACAATCCATAAGACAAATTACTTTAGCTGGAAGATGTAAAGATGACATTGAGACTTTTAAGACTTTGTTACAAGAACTTGAGTATGACAACGACGACGGGACTTCTTGTAACTTTTTCAGTAACAGTAATTACGATAGATTTTCAGAGAAAAGGGATAGTGATCGGAACGGGCGTTATATGGGTAATTTTGAGAATGACAGACGTAACAGACAGGACAATAGATACCAGCCCTATGACAATAACAGACGTTCTAACAGAAATTACACAGACAATTATAATAACGGTAATTCTTACCGGAATGATCAATCATACGGAAACAGTAATCGGTATCATCAAGACAGAAATTATTCATACAATAATAGAAACTCTTACTACAGAAATAACCAGGGTAGTAGATACAACAATAATTACAGAAATGACAGTCGAAATTATACAAGAAGTAGTTATGCAGACAGACAGGAAAACAGAAATTTTAATAACAGACACAACCAAGAATTTGCATCTAACAGACAGGAAGGACCTAATTGGCATCCTCCGCGTGACAGAAATTCAGAGAGACAAGTGGAAATAGTAGAAATTGATCCGCGAAATGTCGGGAATAATCAAAGACGTGACGCAAACAATCGACAATGACTAGCAGCTTCGGCTTCTGGCAGCAATATAGACGGTTCAGAAAGTAATGACACTACGACTTTACACTACGTACGCCTGGAAGACATGAGAGACATTTTGTTAGACGAAAAGGAAAATAATGTAGACGCATTTTTACATCCTGTTATTGAAGTATGTGTGGGTAAGAATAAGTTCACTGCAGTTTTAGATTCTGGGAGCCCATTGAACGTCATTAGTGAATCAGTTTTTCGAATATGTGAAAGAACTATTGCCTGTCCTGTGTTACCTATTTCTAAAACTACAATTCGAGGAGCGATTTCTGGAAAAGGTGTGGAAGTTAAACAACAGACCAACCTAAATTTCATTTGTCAAGGATACGAATTGTCTGCTAATTTTATTATTGTTCCATTACTCAGTACACAGATTATATTAGGTATGGAGTTTCTTAACACACATAAGGCAATTTTGAACTTTAAAGAAGGAAGTGTGAATTTGACTGTTGCCGGAATGCCGAAATGTTTGAAATTTTTCGAGTGTTTAGCAAGATCTGAATCAGATACAAAATGTTTAAGGTTTCTTACTTCTGATGTTTTTGTTGAGCATTATGACGACAGTGTGTTTATTCATGACAATGACAATAGATACAGAGACGCGATGGAGGATATAATTAATAGCGAAGAATTGATTAATGAAAAGGTTAAAAAAGCTGAAGTGCCAGATGACGTTGCAAGAGAAGAGCTGCACCATATTTTGACTTCACATGCTACAGTGTTTAGTCATCACACAGGAACTATACAAGGCTTACAATATTTATTTAAAGTAAAAGAACACACACCATTTCGCGGGAAAACGTACGCTATTCCTTTGGCTTACAGAGACAAGGTTAAGAATGAACTTCAATACATGTTAGATCAGGGCATTATTGAGCCAGCAGTCAGCCCTTATACCAGCCCATTACACGTTGTTCTTAAAAAGGATGGGTCAATTCGTTTGGTTCTGGATTCCAGACAGATAAATAATATTATTATTCCTGAAACTGACCGTCCACAAAATTTAGATGAACTTCTTCAACATTTCCATGGAATTAAAGTTTTATCCACGATTGATATGCGCGCAAGTTTTTGGCAAATAGAACTCCACCCTGATTGTAGAAAATATACTGCCTTTTTAGCCTTTGGTAACTGTTACCAGTTTCGGAAATTACCGTTTGGACTTACTGTATCTTCTGCAGCATTCATTCGTAGCTTAAATGAAATTTTACCTGTTTATCTTCGTGACAATATTACTTCTTATGTTGACGATATTCTTATTGCTAAACTTTCTTGGAGTGAGCATAACAAAATTTTGGATTCATTATTACGTATTTTTGCACGAGTTGGCATTACAGTGAACTTAGAAAAATCTGAATTTGGTCGTTCACAGGTGAAATTTCTCGGTCACATTATTTTTACAGAAGGTATTCTTCCTGATACAGAGAAACTAGACGCTATTCGTAATTATGCTGTTCCTACCACAAAACGTGATGTTCGTAGTTTCCTTGGTGTCTGTAATTTTCTTAGACGCTTTGTTAGATTGGACAATTTGGCCACACCTCGTTTATGTGAACTATCTGGAAAGAATTCTAATTGGTGTTGGGATGAGGAAGCTCAATCAGAATTTGAACAACTTCGTGACGCTTTAGTTGCTGCTCCACTTCTTTCACATCCGGATTTATCTAAAGATTTTTGTTTGGCGACGGACTCATCATACAAAGGCCTAGGTGCACATTTATTTCAAGAGATAGAAGAAAACGGCGTTGTAGTACAGAAGACTATTGCATTTGGAAGTCGTGTTCTCTCTAAATCCGAAAAGAATTATTCGATTACGGAACTTGAAGCTTTGGCTGTTGTTTGGGCTTTCACAAAATTTCGCACATTTTTGTTTGGTAGACATACTAAGGTTTACACTGATCATCGAGCTTTGGAATTTCTTATGTCGACAAAATTAACTCATGGCAGATTGTCACGATGGGCGCTGTATCTACAGGAATTTGATTTTAGTATTGTTTACATACAGGGATCTTCAAATATTGTTGCTGATGCTTTATCACGTGCACGTATGGGTTTGAAACAAAATGCTGAAGAGGACTGCAAAGAAAACCATTATTGTTTGATGTACATTCAAGGTGTTGCGTTTGAGAACTTTATTTCATCTTCGCTCCAGGACATCGCTAAGGAGCAAAATAAGGATCCAATCTGGAAGGACATTTAGGAGAAGTGGAGGAGAAAGGAAAGCGTAGCGATTAGACAGCATTATTTAGTTCGCAATGACATTCTTTTCAAACGAAAATCGGTCGACAACTCTGTTTGGTTAGTTTGTATTCCTGATGAGTGGGTCAATAAATTGATTTGGTACACACATTTTAGTTATGCGCACTTTGGTCCCAGAAAATGCTTTCATAAATTACGAGAAAATTGCTACTTCAGTAATATGGAAAAACGTATTCGATCTGTTCTTGCGAAATGCAAATTATGTCAAAAGGCTAAGCCGCCAACAATTTCTCACAGAGCACCGTTGTTTCCTATCATTCCAGCGAAATTAAAGGAGATGGCTGCAGTTGATTTGTACGGTCCAGTGGTTCGATCTACTAATGGTTTTGCGTACATTTTTGTAGCAGTGGAATTGACATCAAAATATGTGTGTTTTACACCTTTACGCAAAGCAACAGCTCGTTCAGTATCTAACGCTTTCATCAAACATTTTCTTAAAGAAGTTGGTCATGTTGATAAGGTTATATCAGATAATGGATCACAGTTTCGCTCTAAAATTTGGCTTCGTACTCTACGGCGTCGTAAGATTAAATCAATTTTTATTTCACTTTTTCACCCTCAATCTAATGCTTCAGAGAAATGGATGAAGGAAATCAATAAATTGTGCCGTCTTTATTGTCATCAGAATCACAGAACTTGGGATCAGTATCTTCATATTTTTCAAAACATTCTGAATGAACTTCCTAATGACTCAACTTCTTTACCGCCTCTATTGATATTAAAAAATAAAGTACCAACAAATCGCATTTCTGAAATCGTTCCTTTTCCGCCCACACGGAAACTGCGGCATTCTGAAGTTGTCAACCTGGCTCTACGAAATATTGCATCTGCGGCTGCTAGAAGAGAGAAATCAGCGAAACGTCCTGGTCGTTTAAAAATCTTGTCAGTTGGTCAAAAGGTATTAAGTAAGTCTCACCGTTCGTCTCACAGAGGAAAAGGCTTGTGTCGCAAATTTTTTCTGCTTTATAACGGTCCATATAGAGTTCGCAAAATTATTCATGATAACACTGTTGAAGTAGAAACTCTTAAATCTCGGCGCTCTAAGGGAATACATCATATATCGAACGTAAAAATTTTTGTGGAATGACATACTTTAGAGAAACTAACAGCTACATGTAAACATGCGGAGAGTACAACGATACCGCGCCGTGTTCCGGCGGCGGCAGATACTCAAAGCAACAGTGAAGTCTGCGCGGCGCACGAGGCGGTCGTTGACCGCAAACAATCACTTCCTACGTCACGCGCCTACAGCTGATCGAGCGCTCAGTGTGAATGCACTGACAGACGTAAACAAATACACAGTCTAATTTCTCCGACTAAATTCTGTATAAAGCTATAAGGACTTCATAAATTATGTTATTAACGTTCAGTATTTTTCAGGATACGGTTGTATAAAATATTTAAGACCTTCAGGTAAATTCTATGTGTGTCCGACGTTAAGAGGACTTGCTATGGAGAAAATTTCAGGAAGAATGTAATTTCAAAAAAAAAAAAAAAAAGGAAGTAAAAAACCAAAAAGGTAACGATTAATTGAGTTTATTTTTCAGGTAACATATTTCCACTTAGGTACGTACTTTAGACGTAATTTGCTGCTCGCGATTACGTGATTCATACTTTGTGCTAAATCTCATGTTCTACGAATTTACTTGTGAAGCGACGTGCTTGTGTACATTTACTGATTATGACAATTGATTAATGAACAGTGTTATTACTTGTGTATATTATGCATCGCTTGGCTGCTATGCTTTTTCACTGATGTCATATTTTTTAATTATGTGCCTGCTGTGCTTATTTATTTAAATTATAATTGCCACCTGATTAGTTGTGCTGTTATGTATGTAGGTTACACTTTGTGATTTATCTGCTTGCGCCTTCATGTTTACTTATTAAGATTACATATAAACA
Organism: Schistocerca nitens; assembly: GCF_023898315.1. Lineage (NCBI taxonomy): Eukaryota > Metazoa > Arthropoda > Insecta > Orthoptera > Acrididae > Schistocerca > Schistocerca nitens. Next base: position 494,471,756 of record NC_064619.1, on the reverse strand, counting down.
TTTATTTGCTTATGCTGATATGATGCTAATGACTTGTTTATCACGTAAGATATATGTTTGCTGCTTTTTGTATGGATTGCATAATTACACATTTCTGTTTTGTTGTCATAACTACTCTTCAATTTAGAATATAGAAATGCTGATATACTGTGTACAAATATAGAGTTTAGGTTACACTGTGGTATTAATTATAGATTGTTCGCTTGGCAGAGCCTCGTTGTAGGAATTGTGCTGCATCCACTTGTTGACATTCAGTTCTCTACTGGTATATTTACTCGCTATTGCATGTTTAGCTTATGCTCAGTGCCTTATATTTTTAAGATAAGAAAATGAACTGCTATAATTCGACGAACGACATGAGTACAAGAAACTTCATAGAAGTCACATGAGCTGAGGTTTTATGGAAGCTGTATAAATTTATGCTAATAGGAAGGAAGCTAACGACATGACATACCAAAACTAGGTTTAGACCATTGACAGTTATTACACTGCATTTTTCGTGAGCAATTGAAATAGGAAGTGACACTTGACACAAAAAATACCCCACATGTTTGCTTCTGCTATGATTCTTGAAGTGGTGTACACACTGTGAAATATTATGATCATTCACACTCCGTAATCGTACTTAATTACTGAGAGTTATTCGAACTAAGTCTGTTAGAGGTCATGTATGCATTTCTTTTATTTAATGATGGACAAGGAACCAAAATGTATCTTATAATTTATAATGAGTAGAAAATTTGGGTCAGATGGATTACACAGAGGTTGTGTGTGGACACTGTGTCTTCGGATTGTATTGGATGATGAATTGAAGTTGCACTAGGATTTTGTCTGTACTTGTTCGAGGAGACTGACTAGAGGAAAGAGTTGTTATGGAAGTGAAATGATATTGGTGCTGAGGTTTATATATATCGACGTAGTGAAGAGGTATTATTGAAGTATTAAGATTAAGTGATGATTATTGGAGTTTTCGTGGACAAGAGGTAAGGTAAATGATATTGATGATAAGGTTTATATGTATCGACGTATTGAAGAGGTATTAGTGAAGTATTGAGATTATGCTGATGATTATTGGAGTTTTGGTGGATAAGAGGTAAAGTAAGTGAGGAGCATATTTTTTTTTGTGGTCCATATGGAACAAGGAGGATGAAGATGGCAGACTAGAACACTAAAGTGGAAGGAAGATTGTCTACACACACACTTTGTCAAATCACTAAGCAGTATATACCTTTTTTTGAGAGAGGAAGCATTTGCATATATTGGTACACTGACAGTTGTTCAGCAACCGTACATTTTGATCTGGCTTGGCAAACATTGGTCTTGACATGATGATTATGACGTTGACTTAACTATTATTGACTGTTATACATTGCTGCCACTACTACTTGGTACACACGATGAACATCAAATCTTGGACAGAGTTACATTTACACAGTTAACACTATTCAATTACACAGTAGTACTTAATGTGGATGAAAGATGAGTGGATGTGTTTTGTGTGTTTTCCTTTCCTAATCCTACCCACCTATCTCCTAAATATTATTTTAATTGTTGGTAGTGGCTTGCACTGACTCCCATAAATATTATAGGTTTACTGGTTTTGTGTATTGTAATAGTTAATAGGACAATTATCTGATATCATTTGTGTGTTTGTTATGATTTGTATGTTTAGTGTAAAAGCATTGTATGTGTATTCAAACTATTGTTCATGCCTGAACTGTCTGATTAGTGATGGTGCTGCACTTTTCAACATGATGTGTGACATTTAGTCATGTTAATTTCTGCTGATGAACTGTGTGATCAGTGATTGTAAAAATTATGGACTGTTACTTGTACCTTTTCTACATAATTGGTGCCACTAGGACATGTTTAATTTCTGCTTATAAACTCTGATGAACAGTGTGATCAGTGATACTGAATTTTATGGAACTGCTTCTGCTGAGAAATGTGACTTGTTGCTGTGTGTACCTGCTCAACATTGCTGGGTACCACTGATGGACTGCTTCTACTGAAATGATGTTGCTTCTTGCTGTCTGCACCTGTTCAACATTACTGGGTGCCACTGATGGACTGCTTCTACTGAAATGGTGTTACTTGTTGGTGTCTGCACCTGCTCAACATTGCTGGGTGCCACTGATGGACTGCTTCTACTGAAATGGTGTTACTTGTTGGTGTCTGCACCTGCTCAACATTGCTGGGTGCCACTGATGGACTGCTTCTACTGAAAAGATGTCACCTGTTGCTGTGTGCACCTGCTCAACATTGCTGGTGCCACTAATGGATCTGCTTATACTGAAATGGTGTTACTTGTTGGTGTCTGCACCTATTCAACATTACTGGGTGCCACTGATGGACTGTTTCTATTGAAAAAATGTTACTTGTTGGTTTTTGCACCTGTTGACCATTGCTGGGTGCTACTGCTGGAACTGTCAACTGCTTATTCTTGAGCTATGGAAAGCGTTTATGTGAATATTTGTATAAACTGATTTTTTGTGTATTACTGGTTGTGAAAAGTTATGAGATTCTTACCTGCACATATTCGTCATTGCTGACGCTATTGATTGAATTGTTTAACCACATAATACTTGTGTAAACTATTATGTAAAGTCACATGTATGAAAGAATTTGTATTGCTTACTGTATTCTATATAATAGGTTATTGAAAGGTCAGTGCAAAGCCAAAATTTTATCTAGTTATATGATATTTACGTATTAATATTATCTTTTTTTTTGTCTGTATTTTTTTTGACGAATTTGGTGGTATTTTCACCACCAATGCTGGCAAAAATACCATCAAATTCTAGCCGTGGAGGAAGGGCATATGAAAGGTGGCTACACTGAGCCACAGCGCCAGAGATCGCTAGAGAGCATTGTTCCGCCGCCTCCACTGGCAGTGATTATTGAGAACTCGTAGTGGGCAGTGCTTGTCGAGGACTCGTAGTAGTCAGTTCGTGTTCAGATGTGCTAGTAGGGAGTGCTTGCTGAGATGTGATACTGAAAAGTTCTTGTTGAGATGTGGTAATAGCGAGTCGGTGTGGAGATATATTGTAATGATTAGAGTGATTTTGGTCAATATATGAAGGTAACGAAACTTATTTATTTTTCGTTATTTCCATGTTTTAAATAATGCGTCATTACAGGTTCAGTCAACAAAGCATCTGGCTTGTGTTCTTGTATTAGAGTGTAATTCTGGTTTTCTTGAGTAATTATGGTATTTTTATTTTCTTTAATTAATTCAATATAAATGATATTTAAAATTTCTTGTGTTATTGAAGAAGAACCGTGCCAGATGCGTACGTTGAGTCATACTTCCACCCACAGAACAGTTACACTTGTGCTTTGGTTTCGTAGGTTTTTATAGTTGCTGGGGACTTAATTAATTAATTGTGTTAATGAAAATTTCCATTTCATTCTTTGTTATTGTTCTAAGCAGTCAGATTGCGTAATAATACTAGTCAGGGCCAACCGTTTACGAGACTTCGTAATCGAACAGACAGCTACCAAATCAAAAAATTAAAATTATTTGCATTATATTTTAATTAAGCCCCCATGCAACCTGTCGTAAGAAAATTCGAGAAGTGCCCTAGAATTTGAGGGCACGGAATCGGCATAAGCGGTGAAAACACTGCCAAGCAGAGCCCCCGTACTACGCTGTGTCAGAATGGCGACAGATCTGCCTGTTTACTTGTCTGCACTGCAGGCCGCTAGTTCTGATTCAACGTTCGTTACGTGCACACATGTACACCAATGAGAAAAAATTGTATATGCTACTTTTATATGCTAAATGTAAAATAAATGTTGTAGAAACAGTACAGTAGCATAGGGCTATCTATCCGCATTGCCAATGTCCGACGCACCATGCAGTTGTACGAATTATTCAGACGCTAGTGCGGACAGGCTGATTGAACCTCAAAAAGAGGACACTATGGAAGACTTCAACTGAAAGAGAACACGAACAAGCTACGACGCTAATGACCCTGCAGTGGTACGAGGCATATTGTCACGAAATGTGGAATCAGCCAGACATTCGCATCCTGCATCTACAGAATTTCCATTTCTATCACCTGTCACTACATCAGGCACTCGAAGACCGTGATTGCCTATCATCTATCGATGGAGCAACGTTTACTTTCCAAGCTAATGTAAATATTCATAACATGCATTACTGGGTAGCCTAAAATTCACACTGGCTTCGTCAGGTATAACTTCAACGGACGTGGACTCGTAACTGTATGGTGTGGCATCATAGGAAGTTACATGGTGGAACCTTACTTCATCTCAGGCGATCTAATGGACATTCGTGCGCCCGCTTTATGACGAATATTCTACCGGTTCTTCTAAAAGAGGTACCACTGGACATTCGACAGTGTATGTGGTTGCAACACGAATGTTCACTTGTTCACTTGTTCTGCGTTGCAACGCAAATACTGAATAAGAACTTTCCTGGACATTGGATAGAACGAAATTCTGTTGCCAAATGGCCTGCGATGTCTCTCGATTTCAGTCCTTCTTTTTTGGAAGACAAAAGTTATGTTAAGTGATTTGAATCGCTACCAAATCATTGTTAGTAAATTGTATATTTCATTAACGTGCGTCCGAAATTACACTGCAATGTTAAATGAGGCGATAGCCTTTATTACACGCAGCTGGTAATACTGGCGTTACGCCCTTACGTTCAGCATGAGACGACGTTTCGCTAAGAATAATATTTATTTTGCGGCGTACAGGTGGTCACGAAAGCATTTTTAATAAAATGCTTAGTTCAACGACTGTCTCCCATATTATGTAATTTAGAGCAGTGTAGGTCAGGAAAAGATAGGTCAAATCTTCATTGTAACATTTAGATATTTAATACAGTAGTTGCTGTTTGCAGAGTATAAGGCCTGTTTATTGTTGAAGAATGAACAGCTGATCTCTATGTTTCATCTCTCGTAAATCTGAGAGGATACACAAATGCGAAATAGTTTTCCTAAGCCGTTTGTGGTATGCTAGATTCTAAAATGGCTCTGAGCATTATGGGACTTAACATCTATGGTCATCAGTCCTGCTAGATTCTAGCCTCTGTCGTATTTCCATATACAATATTCGTAAGTGAACCTGTGTCTAAGTCATAACTTGGTTCAAGGGGAAATAAAGCCTTACTGTTATAGCGTAGACCTACCTTACGGTACAGAACTACGCAACCTGGTCCGAGACGAATGTGTCACAGTGTTTGTACCGCAAATGCCGTTTCCTGCCACCGTGGTCTCAGGTTCTAGCACATTTCTCGAATTTTTTTGCGACGTGTTCCAACGTCAACATTCATAAACGCTATTATCACTGTAATTGTATTCTCAAGAGCTATCGAATGCAGTTATAAAATAATAGGTTGCTTAAAGAAACTACTTACTCCAACATAGTTGATACTAGCGCTGGCCGGCCGAAGTGGCCGCGCGGTTCTGGCGCTGCAGTCTGGAACCGCGAGACCGCTACGGTCGCAGGTTCGAATCCTGCTTCGGGCATGGATGTGTGTGATGTCCTTAGGTTAGTTAGGTTTAACTAGTTCTAAGTTCTAGCGGACTAATGACCTCAGCAGTTGAGTCCCATAGTGCTCAGAGCCATTTGAACCATTTTTTTGATACTAGCGCTAAAAGCATTAACCAAACAAAAACGTACGTGCCCCTTGCCAAAAACTGCATTTCGCTATTTCCAACCGTTCGCGAAATAGAAGCGGTATTTCGTGTTATGTCACTCACCCTGTATTTTATGTATTTCAGTTATCAGTTTATAAATAAAATCCCTCAACGCAACTCTTGAAAACATTTTGTACTGTAATATAATGGGTTTGAGCCCTGATGTAGCATACATTCTACATGCCTTAATATTTTGATGAATCAAGAAAGTTTTTGAATTTATCATTTCAGTCTTAGTTTGTCCCGTAACAACGCATTGATCACCAATACAATTGTTCCACTCACAAATATTCGAAGCTCAGGGACTGAGGAGGAGAATCAAACTGTCAAATATCTTGAACACTCGTTTATTTCACTCCTTTCCTACTCAACATAAGAATCGTTATGCAGGACGACACAGACAATTTGTCCTTCTAATAATACATACACTCCTGGAAATGGAAAAAAGAACACATTGACACCGGTGTGTCAGACCCACCATACTTTTTGCTCCGGACACTGCGAGAGGGCTGTACAAGCAATGATCACACGCACGGCACAGCGGACACACCAGGAACCGCGGTGTTGGCCGTCGAATGGCGCTAGCTGCGCAGCATTTGTGCACCGCCGCCGTCAGTGTCAGCCAGTTTGCCGTGGCATACGGAGCTCCAGCGCAGTCTTTAACACTGGTAGCATGCCGCGACAGCGTGGACGTGAACCGTATGTGCAGTTGACGGACTTTGAGCGAGGGCGTATAGTGGGCATGCGGGAGGCCGGGTGGACGTACCGCCGAATTGCTCAACACGTAGGGCGTGAGGTCTCCACAGTACATCGATGTTGTCGCCAGTGGTCGGCGGAAGGTGCACGTGCCCGTCGACCTGGGACCGGACCGCAGCGACGCACGGATGCACGCCAAGACCGTAGGATCCTACGCAGTGCCGTAGGGGACCGCACCGCCACTTCCCAGCAAATTAGGGACACTGTTGCTCCTGGGGTATCGGCGAGGACCATTCGCAACCGTCTCCATGAAGCTGGGCTACGGTCCCGCACACCGTTAGGCCGTCTTCCGCTCACGCCCCAACATCGTGCAGCCCGCCTCCAGTGGTGTCGCGACAGGCGTGAATGGAGGGACGAATGGAGACGTGTCGTCTTCAGCGATGAGAGTCGCTTCTGCCTTGGTGCCAATGATGGTCGTATGCGTGTTTGGCGCCGTGCAGGTGAGCGCCACAATCAGGACTGCATACGACCGAGGCACACAGGGCCAACACCCGGCATCATGGTGTGGGGAGCGATCTCCTACACTGGCCGTACACCACTGGTGATCGTCGAGGGGACACTGAATAGTGCACGGTACATCCAAACCGTCATCGAACCCATCGTTCTACCATTCCTAGACCGGCAAGGGAACTTGCTGTTCCAACAGGACAATGCACGTCCGCATGTATCCCGTGCCACCCAACGTGCTCTAGAAGGTGTAAGTCAACTACCCTGGCCAGCAAGATCTCCGGATGTGTCCCCCATTGAGCATGTTTGGGACTGGATGAAGCGTCGTCTCACGCGGTCTGCACGTCCAGCACGAACGCTGGTCCAACTGAGGCGCCAGGTGGAAATGGCATGGCAAGCCGTTCCACAGGACTACATCCAGCATCTCTACGATCGTCTCCATGGGAGAATAGCAGCCTGCATTGCTGCGAAAGGTGGATATACACTGTACTAGTGCCGACATTTTGCATGCTCTGTTGCCTGTGTCTATGTGCCTGTGGTTCTGTGAGTGTGATCATGTGATGTATCTGACCCCAGGAATGTGTCAATAATGTTTCCCCTTCCTGGGACAATGAATTCACGGTGTTCTTATTTCAATTTCCAGGGGTGTATGTAAGTATAATAATTACATTCGGACTCAGGGTATGGGAAGAAATTTCCTTTGTTTATCAATAAACTTAACACTGCAGTCAGTATCCTCAAAACATTTGGCTGCAAGAGGTACGTATGTGTGTGTGTGTGTGTGTGTGTGTGTGTATGTCTGTGTGTGTTTTGCCTTATTGCCAATGAATAATCTAGCCGTAAGTGTGTTGATGAGCGACGTCTGAGATTGAAACTAAACAGAATATGTCATCTGAGCTTCTACGTCCATAGCGTTTACAATTATCACTGTGCGAAAAGAAATAGAGCTAAACATTTTAGAAGGGCTGCTACACAGTTTTTTTCAGTTAACATTTTCACCAGTTTGCATGCCCAATAACGTAGACGTCTTTATCCTCTATACTCGGATTATTTGCTGATCGCACGGTACTTAAGAAATACAACAAAGAGCTTGTAAGGTATTTACATCGGAACTGAGGGAAGAAACCTATCCGTTGGGAGATTTACGTGACCCTGATATATTTCAGAATTAATTTTTTCCAGTCTCGATGTAACACTCATATTCGGATAGTGTCCTATGTTTGTTCTTACAGATTACTCTCTGCGTGTTAGTTAACCCGACACACAACGTACTTAGCGATCGAATAATCCCCCCCCCCCCCCCCCCCCAGTCATTCACCGGGTTCCCGCTATTTCTGGATCATCGACCTCACGTCCCTTTCTGCTATTGACTTCTGTGCTGCACTCGTCTGCACCCCAGCTGACGTAAGCGTCGTGCCCTGTAAGAAACGGGTTGCTCCTCCCACGCCGCCTGTTCCCAGGTGGTGCCAGTTTCCGTCCCCAAAGTAACATGAAACTAGCCTAACCCACACCTATCTCCTGCTGTTTTTGCTTGGATTTCTAGTTTCAGAATTTTCCGTATAGCGCCAAAAGAAACTGACTTCGCAGAATTGTTCATAGGTCTTGTCACTGGTGGGCAAAATTTTAAAAGTGATGACAAAGAATCGTGTGGCAACTTTTTTGTTGTAGTTTACCACCTATCTGACTGAGTGCTCAACAGTGCTACCGAGGAACGGAGACATACACACATTCACACCCACCCACCCACCCACCCACCCACCCACCCACCCACACACACACACACACACACACACACACACACACACATATATATATATATATATATATATATATATATATATATATATATATATAAGTTATATCGACCCTTTCGCAGCCCGCGCCATGAAACACTAGCGACATAGTGTGCAGAGGAGCCTGCAGGTGGTTTCTTTTTTTTTATTTTTTTATTTTTTTTGTTACAGTACATTAACATGAGATGGAATGCATAATAAAATACTAATAACACTGATGCTAGAAACGCCTATGGACAGATTCTGCGTAAATTTCCGCACGCTTTTCTACACCGCTAGAGGGAAATTGATTTCTCGTTGTCCTGTATGGCAGCTAAAGATGAGAGAAGTAAGGAATTTTCTTCTCATTCATTAATTCACCATCATGTGACTACAACGCGGTTGTAAGGCTTCACAGTACGCTGTCAATGATGGACAGCAGCAAGATGCCAGATACGTCAATCCAGTCCCTTTCCCAGCAACAACACATGTCACTGACAACATCACACAAATTGAGTACTTCTCAGCCATTGTTTATAGGAACGTATTTTACATAAAAGCTCACTTAACAACTGTAAATAAGTATTCAGTCATTAAACTGAAAGTGACTCCGCTGTGTAAGTGCGAGCTCAGTATATTTATCTACTTATTAAGAGAACTGGACAGGAAATGCTGTAGAGATAGAGTCTGTGAACTGAAATGCGAGCTTAAGTCGGTTTGCTGTACGGGATGAATGAGAACAGTGTTTAGAGATTTATCTATAATCTGTCCATATGCGTTTCTTGGGTTAGTATTATTACAAATTCATATCGATGTTCCATGTACTATTGTGGTGTGACGGAATAGTAAAGAGTTGGAAACGTGGAATATTGTCAAAGTTTCACTGCCTATGCCGAGAGCCAGAGGTAGTAGGTTAGCCAAGAGGTAGGAGGATTGCACATGTATTGGAATGTGTCGTGACGCACGGGCAATTGCCTGGTTACACACAACAGGCGAGAGAGAATTGTTTAGCACGCGGGTTTGTGTTAGACGGGGACTTTCGTAGAGTGTAAGACAGAGGTATAGCGTCAGCTGTACTGCATTTCACAACTTCGCGTAAGTCTGCCGTAGCAACACGTAACTCTGTCGCAAGAACACCTAAGGGGCGAGTACGACAGATGAATCAACAGTATAAGTGGAACGAATGCGTTCATTACAAACGAGCATGACGTCAGGACGTCGCTCGTGCTTCCTTTAAATACGCCAGCTTTGATAGCAACAAGACACTCGCAGTTAGATGTGTACTGGGTCGCTGCGTAGCGCTCAGCTCGTTGATCGACATGTTAATCTTTATTAAGGAAATGTTGCAGTAAGGGCGGCCCATCCAGCAGCAGACGTGAGGGGACAATACCAGGTCTGGTCCTGTCTGGTCCTCTCTGCTGCCGCCGTCAGTCATCAACCCAGGATTAGCAGACATCGCGGCAGACTCGCTCGCCACCAATGCTGACCTCATCAGTGAGCTGTCGTCGAGATCGTGCGGAGCCTAGGCCCTGTGCATCCTCCATCACAACCGGGTGAGCCGACGACGCTGGGGGACTGCAGCCCGTTCCGCCCATCCACCGCGGACGAGCCACCAGGAGGAGCAGGGAAGGAGACGGGGTGGGATAGAGTACACTCCGCACTACGAGAACGCCTCTCGTGCCGACAGCCACGGGACTCTAACCTGGAGCCTCCTACGCTCAGCGGCCTGCTGTCCACCGCCGAGCCGGCCGGCCAGCCGGACGCCGTCAGCCACGCGCGGACGAAGTAAGGGCATTCCACGCTACGTCACAGCACGCGGCGCTGCGCTAGCAAGACTGGTGCGGCCCGGAGCAGGTGTCATCGCTACGAGTCAGCGTGGACTCGGGGAAGGTCGTTGATATCACCAAGCTCAGCCAGCCTGTGTTATGCGGGCCACATTGTACTCGGCAGGAATAAAGGTGTCATTTCCTAGCATCCTGACAACTGGAGAGGTCACCGCTCGGCCTCCAGTCCACCGTAGGCGACCGCAACCACTGGGGCGCCTACAGTATTGACGCACTTTGTGGAAAATAAACATCCACAGGCATGACTGCACACTATGTCGCCAGTGTTTCATCTGGTGAACTACAGAAGGGTTGGTATGACTTTGTGAAACACCCTTTAGTTGCTTTTTGTGACATTTTGCTGTTGAGCGCATGTAGTATTGCCTGCTCGTCCCTCATTTTGCAGACCTATGAACTAGAAAAATGCGTGACGACAATCTGGCGATCTCCATTGCCTCCTGCTTCTAACCTCCACCCCATCTTTCCTCCGGATTACGCATCCAAAAAGCAATTTATGTTCTGCTGCACGTAGATGTAGTGCTAACATTAAATATTTTTTCTTAATTCATTTAACAAAAAATATCAATATAAGGATATTGCAGTTTTTCTACCCCTTCAATGCAGAAACTAAGAGTCCTAGAGAAAAAATGAGTGGGATCTTTTTTGTAGTAAATTTAATATAGTTTAATTTTGTACTGGAAACATTTCCACTCTATGCTGCAGTTTTATAGATAGTCAAGAAAACTTAAAAAAGTAACATTTACAGCCCCCCCCCCCCCCTCACACCCCACCAGTCAGAATTTTTCGTATGTTGTTCATGGCACTACCCCCTGTTGTTCTTGTGGTCTTCAGTCCTGAGATTGGTTCGATGCAGCTCTCCATGCTACTCTATCCTGTGCAAGCTTCTTCATCTCCCAGTACCTACTTCAACCTACATCCTTCTGAATCTGCTTAGTGTATTGATCTCTTGGTCTCCCTCTACGATTTTTACCCTCCACGCTGCCCTCCAATGCTAAATTTGTGATCCCTTGATGCCTCAAAACATGTCCTACCAACCGATCCCTTCTTCTAGTCAAGTTGTGCCACAAACGTCTCTTCTCCCCAATCCTATTCAATACCTCCTCATTAGTTACGTGATCTACCCACCTTATCTTCAACATTCTTCTGTAGCACCACATTTCGAAAGCTTCTATTCTCTTCTTGTCCAAACTGGTTATCGTCCATGTTTCACTTCCATACATGGCTACACTCCATACAAATACTTTCAGAAACGACTTCCTGACACTTAAATCTATACTCGATGTTAACAAATTTCTCTTCTTCAGAAACGATTTCCTTGCCATTGCCAGTTTACATTTTATATCCTCTCTACTTCGACCATCATCAGTTATTTTACTCCCTAAATAGCAAAACTCCTTTACTACTTTAAGTGTCTCATTTCCTAATCTAATCCCCTCAGCATCACCCGATTTAATTTGACTACATTCCATTATCCTCGTTTTGCTTTTGTTGATGTTATCTTATATCCTCATTTCAAGACACTGTCCACTCCGTTCAACTGCTCTTCCAAGTCCTTTGCTGTCTCTGACAGAATTACAATGTCATCGGCGAACCTCAAAGTTTTTACTTCTTCTCCATGAATTTTAATACCTACTCCGAATTTTTCTTTTGTTTCCTTTACTGCTTGCTCAATAGACAGAGTGAATAACATCGGGGAGAGGCTACAACCCTGTCTCACTCCTTTCCCAACCACTGCTTCCCTTTCATGCCCCTCGACTCTTATAACTGCCATCTGTTTTCTGTACAAATTGTAAATAGCCTTTCGCTCCCTGTATTTTACCCCTGCCACCTTCAGAATTTGAAAGAGAGTATTCCAGTTAACGTTGTCAAAAGCTTTCTCTAAGTCTACAAATGCTAGAAACGTAGGTTTGCCTTTTCTTAATCTTTCTTCTAAGATAAGTCGTAAGGTTAGTATTGCCTCACGTGTTCCAACATTTCTGCGGAATCCAAACTGATCTTCCCCGAGGTCCGCTTCTACCAGTTTTTCCATTCGTCTGTAAAGAATTCGCGTTAGTATTTTGCAGCTGTGACTTATTAAACTGATAGTTCGGTAATATTCACATCTGTCAACACCTGTTTTCTTTGGGATTGGAATTATTATATTCTTCTTGAAGTCTGTGGGTATTTTGCCTCTCTCATACATCTTGCTCAGCAGATGGTAGAGTTTTGTCAAGACTGGCTCTCCCAAGGCCATCAGTAGTTCTAATGGAATGTTGTCTACTCCTGGGGCCTTGTTTCGACTCAGGTCTTTCAGTGCTCTGTCAAACTCTTCACTCAGTATCTTATCTCCCATTTCATTTTCGTCTACATCCTCTTCCATTTCCATAATATTGTCCTCAAGTACATCGCCCTTGTATAAACCCTCTATATACTCTCCTTCCCCCTTTCTGCCTTCCCTTCTTTGCTTAGAACTGGGTTGCCATCTGATCTCTTGATATTCATACAAGTGGTTCTCTTCTCTCCAAAGGTCTCTTTAATTTTCCTGTAGGCAGTATCTATCTTACCCCTAGTGAGATAACCCTCTACATCCTTACATTTGTCCTCTAGCCATCCCTGCTTAGCCATTTTGCACTTCCTGTCGATCTCATTTTTGAGACGTTTGTATTCCTTTTTGCCTGCTTCAGTTACTGCATTTTTATATTTTCTCCTTTCATCAATTAAATTCAATATTTCTTCTGTTACCCAAGGATTTCTATTAGCCCTCGTCTTTTTACCTACTTGATCTTCTGCTGCCTTCACTACTTCATCCCTCAGAGCTACCCATTCTTCTTCTACTGTATTTCTTTCCCCCATTCCTGTCAATTGTTCCCTTATGCTCTCCCTGAAACTCTCTACAACCTCTGGTTCTTTCAGTTTATCCAGGTCCCATCTCCTTAAATTCCCACCTTTTTGCAGTTTCTTCAGTTTCAATCTGCAGTTCATAACCAATAGACTGTGGTCAGAATCCACATCTGCCCCTGGAAATGTCTTACAATTTAAAACCTGGTTCCTAAATCTCTGTCTTACCATTATATAATCTATCTGATACCTTTTAGTATCTCCAGGATTCTTCCAGGTATACGACCTTCTTATATGATTCTTGAACCAAGTGTTAGCTATGATTAAGTTATGCTCTGTGCAAAATTCTACAAGGCGGCTTCCTCTTTCATTTCTTCCCCCCAATCCATATTCACCTACTATGTTTCCTTCTCTCCCTTTTCCTGCCGACGAATTCCAGTCACCCGTGACTATTAAATTTTCGTCTCCCTTCACTACCTGAATAATTTCTTTTATCTCGTCATACATTTCATCAATTTCTTCATCATCTGCAGACCTAGTTGGCATATAAACTTGTACTACTGTAGTAGGCATGGGCTTTGTGTCTATCTTGGCCACAATAATGCGTTCACTATGCTGTTTGTAGTAGCTAACCCGCACTCCTATTTTTTTTATTCATTATTAAACCTACTCCTGCATTACCCCTATTTGATTTTGTATTTATAACCCTGTAATCACCTGACCAAAAGTCTTGTTCCTCCTGCCACCGACCGTCACTAATTCCAACTTTAAAGCCGGCCGAAGTGGCCGTGCGGTTAAAGGCGCTGCAGTCTGGAACCGCAGGTCCGCTACGGTCGCAGGTTCGAATCCTGCCTCGGGCATGGATGTTTGTGATGTCCTTAGGTTAGTTAGGTTTAACTAGTTCTAAGTTCTAGGGGACTAATGACCTCAGCAGTTGCGTCCCATAGTGCTCAGAGCCATTTGAACCAATATCTAACTTTAACCTATCCATTTCCCTTTTCAAATTTTCTAACCTACCTGCCCGATTAAGGGATCTGACATTCCACGCTCCGATCCGTAGAATGCCAGTTTTCTTTCTCGTGATAACGACGTCCTCTTGAGTAGTCGCCGCCCGGAGATCCGAATGGGGGACTATTTTACCTCCGGAATATTTTACCCAAGAGGACGCCATCATCATTTAATCATACAGTAAAACTGCATGTCCTCGGGAATTATTACGGCTGTAGTTTCCCCTTGCTTTCAGCCGTTCGCAGTACCAGCACAGCAAGGCCGTTTTGGTTAATGTTACAAGGCCAGATCAGTCAATCATCCAGACTGTTGCCCCTGCAACTACTGAAAAGGCTGCTACCCCTCTTCAGGAACCACATGTTTGTCTGGCCTCTCAACAGATACCCCTCCGTTGTGGTTGCACCTACGGTACGGCCATCTGTATCGCTGAGGTACGCAAGCCTCCCCACCAACGGCAAGGTCCATGGTTCATGGGGGAAGCATATCACTATATAAAAACTTGGGACTATGCATATTTTTTTCACCCATATTTTGGTCTTCGTTGACTTAGCTATATGTTCAGTCCGTACTCTCACATTATCTTTATTCATGTAACAGGATGAATGGACATTTGCTTCATTAATCATTATGAGGCTCTATCCGAAATTCTGAATGGCTACGTTAAATTTAGTAATAGTGTTTCATAACGCATAACGACTTCAGAAATAAGTTGGTTTCATCTAGTGAAATACTTAAAGCGCATTAGGAAACAAGATCTTTTCTGTGGATGTTTCGCACCGTGTCTTGTGACAAACTTCTTGCAGTTGTATTCAGGCTGTTTAAGATTGTACCTCGCATCCTTCCACCATCTTCTTCACTGCCTACAAGTTCACCCGTAAGTTTAGCATCAATTGCACTGCTATTGGTTCTATAAGATTTCGTGTACCACAAAACTGATAACCCAGAAGGACATGCACACCCATCAAACGTAGCTTGAAACCTCCTATGAGCAGCGGTAACTGAGTAATTTTTAGAAAAAGAAAGTTCATCTGTTGCTACTCGCTGTTGTATACTAGATATTTCCATGTTACGCGTCTAAATTTTGCAAATGTTGGTCTCTATCTACACCTAAAAAATTAGAAAAAAATACAAATTAGCACCACAGAACTTTAAATTTAAATGTGGTCACTAATTTACGTCTTCCGTAGGTGTGACGAATCAGTATTAAAGTTTCAGAAGAAAAGTTGTAAGCAATCAGGTTTAGTGTGCCTTCCACAGGAAGTTCTGTAAGTCACCCGGCTCGTTTGTCCCAAATTGCAGTGACAATAGAACAGGTGTACCTGTTGTCACTTCTCGACCACTTAGACTTTGAAAGAGACTGCACAGTCCCCAACGCTAGCGTACCACACATCGATAACGTAAACTGGATGTAGCAAAATTTTTGTATATATATATATAAATCTCTGAAGGCTGTTCTTATTCATCCCGTACAGCAAACCGACTTAAGCTCGCGTTTCAGTTCACAGACTTTATCTCTACAGCATTTCCTGCAGTTCTCTTAATAAGTAGATAAATATACTGAGCTCGTACTTACACAGCGGAGTCAGTTTCAGTTTAATGACTGAATACTTATTTGCAGTTGTTAAGTGAGCTTTTATGTAAAATACGTTCCTATAAACAATGGCTGAGAAGTACTCAATTTGTGTGATGTTGTCAGTGACATGTGTTGTTGTTGGGAAAGGGACTGGATTGACGTATCTGGCATCTTGCTGTTGTCCATCATTGACAGCGTACTGTGAAGCCGTATAACCGTGTTGTAGTCACGTGATGGTGAATTAATGAACGACGAGAAAGTTGCTTACTTCTCTCATGTTTAGCTGCCATACACGTCGACTAGAAATCAGTTTCCCTCTAGCGTTGTAGAAAAGTGTGCGAAAATTTACGCAGAATCTGTCCATATGCGTTTCTAGCATCAGTGCTATTAGTAATTTATTGTACATTCCATCTCGTGTTAATGTACTTTTATAAAACGTTAAAAAAAAAAACACCTGCGGGCACGTCTGCACACTATGTCGCCAGTGTTTCATGAGGCGGGCTGCAGAAGGGTCGATATGACTTTGTGAAACTCCCTGTAGTTTGTTTTTGACTTAGTGTGGTGAGAAAACGTGGCATTCCCTGCTCACTCTTCCTTTTGCAGATCTATGAAGTAGGATGTACATGACCACAATCTGGTGACTTACCTTCCTTCACACTTGTAGCCTCCACTCACGCTTTTGGACCCTGTTAGACGTCCGGAACATGATTTGTCCATTAATACAGTTCCTCTGTACATCCATGGGTTACGAACATTCAGTATTTGTTCTTAACTCGTTATTTAACAACATATTTTAATTTTAGACCATTAAAAACTATTTTAATAATCTGCGAGTATTCCATCTTCTGCAATGTTTAGGATTTTTTTTGTAGGAAATGGCATGAAGTTTTATTTTGTACTTGTAAACATTTTCACGAAGCCGCGGTTTTCGAGATCAAGAAAAACGTGAATAAAAGTGACCTTTAAATATCCTCCTTCCCCCCTACCCACGCCCTCGTAGCCCACTGGTCAGGATTTTTAGTATGTTGTTCATTACATTCTCCTTGCCGTTGTACACAAATTTGCGACTACACGATTGTTTTCTTAATTTTCCAGCCGGCCGCGGTGGTCTCGCGGTTCTAGGCGCGCAGTCCGGAACCGTGGGACTGCTACGGTCGCAGGTTCGCATCCTGCCTCGGGCATGGATGTGTGTGATGTCCTTAGGTTAGTTAGGTTTAAGTAGTTCTCAGTTCTAGGGGACTGATGACCACAGCAGTTGAGTCCCATAGTGCTCAGAGCCATTTGAACCATCTTAATTTTCCTCTGTTGACTGTACTAATAACACCCGTTAAAGAGCGTAAAAGTATCAAGATCAACAGGCCCATATCCTTTGGAAACGAAAATGGTGTTTCTGTAATCGTTAATGGCGATACTTGCAAACAAATGCTTAGAGAACTTTTTATTTCTGATATACAGTGTCGGAACCGCAGTTCTGGGACATGTTCCATCCAAAAGACTGTTCGACAAGCCACATAACAAAAAACAAGAAAATTATAGAAACAGGAATTTGTCAACCATATGCTCTCGATTATACTTAATTGTCTCCCTCTTCCCCTGGCTTAACTGCTCCATATTTTTTATGGGGGCATTTAAAGTCTAATCTCTATGACAATAAACCTGCGCCGTGCAGGCACGTTTTTACGTCCATAGTCCCCGCTCGTTATTAGCCTCCGTGGCCGCAATTGCTTCTCGAGCGGTTTGTCTCCTGCAGAGGCCGGTCTGTGGGCCAGCATTTAAGCGCTACAGCGGCCAGGAGGCACTCTCGAAGTGACGGTCGGTCGAGCATTGTGTCTGACGTCGAATAAGAGTGAACGCCGTGACGCCGTGGCCGACAGTATCATTGGGCCGCTGCTAAGAGTTGCGTTTTTGGTCACTGCCGTTTCGGTGGGTTTGAGTGTCGGCAGAGGCCGCGAAGATTTCTCGTTGAAAAATCTATCAAAAAAATGGTTCAAATGGCTCTGAGCACCATGGGACTTAACATCTTAGGTCATCAGTCCCCTAGAACTTAGAACTACTTAAACCTAACTAACCTAAGGACATCACACACATCCATGCCCGAGGCAGGATTCGAACCTGCGACCGTAGCAGTCACTCGGTTCCGGACTGAAGCGCCTAGAACCGCTCGGCGACCGCTGCCGGCAAAAATCTATCTTTGCTGTTCTCGGCTTCTGAATTAGCAAGAGGTCTATGTCCATTGTGGTGCCTGGTTGGGTTCCTCTCGGCCATTTTCGAGAACCAGGTGCAGGGGCATCTGGTGATTCCTGATTCTTAACAAACTGGTCTTAACATCTACTTGACGGCAGCGATTGGTCGAGCGATTCACAACTTACGCTTCTATCTGCAAGAAATTATGGTGAGCGTCAGATTACCTTGGGCATGATTATCGTGTGTCGCGCAGTGACAAGTAAACATCGTCCTTCACGAATGATCTCAGTCAAGTTTCGTTTCTGTGAATGTGTGTGACTAAAGTAGTCACGCGAAAAATCAAATCGTCCGCTCGGGCAAATCTGCCTTTTGGGTGCACCACACTAGCTGATAAACCTATTTGTGCTCTGTTAGGTTCTTAGAGCAGCCTTTCGCTGATCAGTGAAGCCTGATATCGTAGGTTTGCTCGAATTTGCAAATTTCCTAAGCTTCAAAAGTCTCAGGTTAAATGTCGGAGTGTCAACGTCGGCGTAATCTCGGTTGCAGGGAATATGGTTCTGTATTTAAAGATTCAACAGTCATCGTGGGCAAGTGAATTGACTGTGGTACAGGGTTTGAGAACCGGTGTATTGTTAGTGTGTAATTTTTTAGAACGCACCGGATGTCTGTTGAATTACGTTGATAAAGAAATTATGTTTGAATTCTGTCCTGGGAAAAAATACCCTCTATGTGATCATAAGTGTCGCCGAGGATTATGTCCGGTTGAAGAAAATGGGGCTCCTTTTAAACTTTCACATTTGGAACCGAAGCAGGCTAGGGCTTTGTTACACGTATTGTATCAGTATCCGGAGGTGCTAACGGATAGGCTAAATGCCACGAATAAGATTAAGTACACTATTCAGTTGACGACAGTCGTCTTGTCGAGTATCACCTCCTAAAATGAAAGAACTTCCCAAGATAATCGACCAGCAATTGGCCCACGGTGTAATTCGTCCATCTGTGTCTCCCTATACTTCAACGGCACGTTTAATGGCAAAGAATGGAGGTCACAGGTACCGTCCAGTGGTTGACTACCGTCAGCTGAATCAAAAGGTGATTTTAAAATCAGTTCCACTTCCTGATATACATGACTGATTTACCTGGTTTCCGGGCGCTTAGTATTTTTCAGTCCTGGATCTCAATCAGGCGCGTCATCAGATACCAGCTAGCAGAGGAGTCGAAGCCCTTGACAGTGTTCTATAGTGACTGGAATTTTTTTGAATATAACCGTGTTCTTTTTTGGTTTGGCCACGGGAGTTGCAGTGTTGTCCCGTATTTTGGATCCGTTTCGGGCGACTTACAGTTCAAGAGTGTATACAATTATTTATATGATGTAGTTATTTACAGTAAGACATTCGAGGACCACTTAAGCCATTTAAGTCAGGCTGTAACCCGACTGCGGGATGTGTGATTAACAGTTATGCTGTATGTTAACCGGGGACCGAGAAACGACGGAGAGGCTCCGTCCCCGCCGCAGCCGCAGTGGTCCACAACCACACGACGACTGCCGCAGTCCATTTCACCCCTCCGCCGACCCGCACCGAACCCAGGGTTATTGTGCGGTTCGGCCCCCGGTGGACCCCCCAGGGAACGTCTCACACCAGACGAGTGTAACCCCTATGTTTGCGTGGTAGAGCAATGGTGGTGTACGCGGACGTGGAGAACTTGTTTGCGCAGCAATCGCCGACATAGTGTAGCTGAGGCGGAATAAGGGAACCAGTCCGCATTCGCCGACGCAGATGGAAAACCGGACCTCGACGCAAGTCCGCCGGGCGGATTCGTGCCGGGGACCAGACGCTCCTCCCCGCTCCGGAAAGTTGTGCGTTAGACCGCTCGGCTGATTGACAGCTAAATCATCCAAGGTTAATCTAGCGAAGAATCAAATTTCCTTTCTGGGTAACATAGTCTCTGACAATGTCGTAAGGATAGACCAAGAGCGCACCAAAGGTGCGCATCAGTTTCCATTGGCAAAGAATAAGAAGGATGTTGCTAGATTCTTCTGGATAACTAATTTTTTCCTAAAATTTTTGCAGAATTTTGCAAAGCTGGCGCCCCCCAGCTCCCCCCCCCCCCCCCCGTCCCGCCCCTTAATCAACTGAGGTGGAAGGGAGTAAAATTGTTTGGAGAGAATCTAAAAAAATGGCTCTGAGCACTATGGGACTTAACTTCTGATGTCATCAGTCCCCTAGAACTTAGAACTACTTAAACCTAACTAACCTGAGGACATCACACACATCCATGCCGTAGGCATGATTCTAACCTGCGACCGTAGCGGTCGCGCGGTTACAGACTGTAGCGCCTAGAACCGCTCGGCAGAGAATCTCAGAAAGCATCCTTCGATACAAAATTTTGAGAAAGGTTTCATTCTGAAAACGGACGCTTCTAATTCCTGGATTGCGGCAGTCCTCTTGCAGGAAAACGAGGGAAAAAGACGGCCAGTTGGCTATGCCTAGCTACCCTTGCCCTTCGCAGAAGTATTCTGTGTATGAGTTAAAGGCATTAGAGTTCTTATTCGGGTTGGAGCGTTTCAAGTTTTATCTTCGACATAAATTCTTGTGTTTCGGAACTGACAACCAGACGTTGTCGTAAGTTCAGCACCCGACTAGTAAAACGGGACGTGTAGCCATGTGGGCGGTAAAAATTTCGGCGTTCCCTTTTCAGGTGCGTCATATCAAGGGGACGGATAATCAAGTGGCCGATGCCTTAAGTCGGATGCTTTCTGCAGACGAATCGGGCGAATCTAGAAAATGTAACTAGGGTTATGTTTGCGTGGGAGCAGTGTTAGAGGAGATTACATGGTTGTTTGGAAACTTGAGCTAGCAGCAGGATGAAGATGGTCAGTTAGATCCGATAAAGCAGCAGCTCTGTGCAGGTGGAGAGGTTCCGGGATTAACAAGATGATTATTTGTTTTCGTACTCGCTACGACGGCAAAGACAAGTTCTGCCTTCCCAAGGAGTTGGTTCCTGCCGTAGTCTAGTACTTTCATAGGTCGCTGTGTGGGTTTCTTTTGGGTATGTATAAGACCATCATGAGGATAAAGCAACCTATCCTGGATTACCTTAAATGGAGACGTCCGAGAGTTAGTAGGCCAGTGCCAAGAATGTTGTAAGGCTAAACCTATCCACAACAGTTTCAACACTGGAGGAAAACCCTATGCACAAATTTTTTGTCGATTATCTAGGCCCTTTGCCACGCACTAGCCATGGAAATAGGCACCTCTTGGTGATAGTTGATGCCTTTTCTAGATTTGTGTGCCTAATGTCAAGTAAGTCGGGAACTACGACTGAGCTTTTGACTTGGGTATTTTCGCTGTTTGGTCCTCCAGAGTATTAGTCATATGTCTAAAGAAATTGTTCTGTGTTGGTAGTGGTATATCTCACGTAACCACCAACCCATATTGCCCTCAGCCATCGTTTGTTGAGAGGGTGAACAAAAATTTGAATTCGGTGCTCACCATCTTTCATTCACAGTCGCAGACCAAATGGGGTCAATTAATCAGTTGGTTAAATTTTGCATTGAACACTACTGTGCTTGAGGCCCATAGGACGACTCCTGCTAAGTTGATGTTCATTTACACAGCAGGTTCTTCCCTCTCTAGCTTGTGAGGTATCAATGATTTGCTCTCGAAGGGCAGTAATCCCGAGTATGTCACCTGTTACTCAGGACAGTAATCCCAAGACCATAAAGAAAAGTTATTACTTTTTTGTTGTAATTTCATGTACTGACACGTTCCATGACCCTGAGCCTTATTCCTCAATTTGGTTCTACGGAAGTAGACGTGTAAAATAAAAACAAAAAGAAATTGGGAGACTGCAAAGAAGAATGTTTAGCTGGTGCTTAGATGGGAGGCCGCTCGCTGTAATCAGGGGAGACGTCCGGACTCGTCACCTGTGCGTAGCATGGTACTTTTTAAAAGTTTATGGGCACGAAGCAAAGGCGCTCAGAAAGTCACCGCTAAGAAGCTTCCGAGGCTCTTGGGCCCTTATGAAGTCGTTAGGACTATCTCTCCAGTCAGTTTCTTCATCCAGGATCCATCTTCGCAAAAACTTATTAGCGCCAGTATAAGCCAACCCAAAGTGGCCATGGGTAACTAGGATGCCGGGGCAGAGTCAAGCCGTTCAATCGCCCCACCCCATCTGTTCAAGCTTAAGAGGGTAAAACCAAAGGACATGAATATCTGAAAATATCCATAAGAAATGAAATTCAACTGATATCAGATCTGACACTTGCAAAACGTATGGAGTAAATAGACGTTAGGAGTTAGGAATACATATGATTCCATGGAGGATACGTAGATTCTGTAACTTTTAAAACAATTGGCAATGTTTGTTGTTTTGCTGTATTTTCATATATGATATTACTTACTACTTCAATTGTGTAGCTGAAAGGTTAACAAGAATGTAACAACGCTAAGCATAAATGTGGTCATTAATTAATTGTCACCCCGTGGAACGTAAACCAGACGGTAGGCTCGAGAACTCTGTGTATCACTCTCCGATGCAGATTGACTCACATTTCAGCGCTTCACTCTGTACAGTTTTCAAGTTCTATGCAAAAGACCAACGGTACATTAAAAAATTGCGTCTGAAAACGAAATTCGGGTGTGACAGAGCATAGTCGACATATAAAAATAGAATTGTTTCTGTTAGACGAAACAAGACGTTTGTACTACACATCAGCCTACTGCGGCTATCGTCAAGGAGGCCGTAGAGATTAGAGTGCGCAAGCAAAAACTGTTCGGGACAGCAGCTACAACGTTAGTGAAAGCGGGTTCAGCTACGCACAAGAGGCTACAGAGAAACTGGGAAATTCACCGATGTGTTTACTTTCCGAAGGCATGAGTGGTGCTACCATAGTGCACATCACGTCGAAAGGCGCCTCCGTGCAGCAAGAGAGCGATCGAGAGAGAGAGAGAAAGAGAGAGAGAGAGTGAGCGAGGGGGAAGGGGGTGGGAAGGGGGGGGCAAGGCTGGAGGGGATGAAGTTTACTTAGCACGTGGCGGAGACGAGGAGCAAACACCTTCCATGTTGTCCAGCCTTACGAAGTGTTGATGCAGACAACAATGATTAAAATTGCATCGCCACTACGGTACGACAACCTTGCAGTCTGGAAGAGGTGGTTTATCGCCTACCAGCGCTGATCACGGCAAGGCGTCCTGTGGGAAACTAACTATTACTAGCAGCGGAAAAATAGTGGAGGCGGATGTGCAGAACGGTTCAAAACTAGGACGCCGTCGAGCTTGAAGTGTACTGCAGCATCCTTATATTACTGAGATCAACAATATGTCAAACAGTGTGACTACTATGACTTACTCCAACCAAATACAGGCCGATTTTTCACCATATAGGGATCCTACAGCAGCATTTGCATGTCAGCTGTTAGTGAAGAGGTTGTGGAGTGCGTCAACGAAAGCTGGAGTGTTCACACTAATTTGATGTGGTAACTAGATCGAAAATATTTTGTACAAGATTAACTAAATTGTCAGATGAGCCAGCATTAAGTTTTCAACAAACGTAACAGGAGTTGTCAATACTTACGATATTTTGCTGAAGCAATATATTTGTAGATATTGAAACAAGGAGTTGAATAGTTTAATGGAGACCATCCTGTAGTCAGATAACAGGTAAATTATTAAATAAATCTGCATAAAAGAAAGGAAACCAGTAGGAAACACTGAGCGGACCACTATTTCTCATGAAACAAATATATGGAAGTTATGAGGTTCAAACAAAACTGTATCTGACGAAACAATTATATTTTTGGAGTAGGACACGTAGTGATCCTGATGTTTGGTGATTCTCACTGCTTACCTCCAGGTTTTCTTTGCAATAATGATTTTTAAGTGACTGTCTTCAGTCAAACTACTCAACCTGTACCTCGACACACTTCATCATTAATCAAATATTGACTTCTGGTCTACCAAAGATCATTGTCGCAACACAATGTCAAGTATCCCTAATAAGCTCCATAACGCAGTCAGAAACTCAGTAGTGAGCTTACATCCAAACGTCTCCTGCAGCTCAACGTCTAAAAGGAAAACAGAAACAAAAGTTGGCTGAAATAATAAATAGACAGTCCATGGTCGAAGAAGCATAAACCAGTAATGTTGAATTCTACAAAATTCGTTGAGCGCTTGATAATTAAATAATAATCTAAATACATTTTGAAGACATCGTGAAAAGAAAAGAGTTTGGATACACTTCTTGAAACAAACACGTCAGAACATGAAAAAAGCACGTGGAACATATAACATCATCCGTAAATGCATTGTCAGCCTCGCTAATACAGTCTACCAAAGAAGAACATTTTCTGTTATAAAAGGCCAAACTACAATGGAACACACTTCTAACATACAACACAATAAAGAAATACAGCATCAAATATTATAATGAATAAAAAATGTAATTTTTGAAAGTAACAAGAAAATTTTTGTGCCTCAGGGGAGAACAGAAAGAATATTACAGAAAATAAATGTTTCCTTCAATACGTTACTCTCAAAGTATTATTTTCAGTTTTTTGATCGGTAGGCGCAAAGATGGTCCGTATATTTTGAAAATGGTGTATGCTGATTTGTTCAGTTCGTATGGGGGAGCTACTGGAAAGCACAGCATTAAGAATGAGCGCAGACTCATGGACTTTTGAACTGTAGCCCCCCCCCCCCCCCCACCCCTTCACCCATATGCATTACTGAAACCACAGTGGGGAAACTACCCTGGTGCTAGAGAGTTAGTCAGCTTTTAACTTTTTTGGCTGTCGCTCTAATCGCCAGTCGACCGTACCAACAGTGTACTTTCATATGTAAACTTCTCGCAGACGTCGAGAAAATGATGTAGAATCTTGTGCACTCGCCGGATGAGGATACAGAAAGGAAATCACCCCGTCTCCCCCGCACGGTTATATCGATATGGCCCTAATGGATTGTGTTGCAGAGGCCAGGAGTTTTTTTCGTTTTGCACATGCTGCCAGAGGCCACTGAGATGAGAAGACGCCCTGGCCCTCTGCTCAATAAAGTGGCAAGTACAGCAGGCCACGATCATCGTCATACGATGAACAGCTGCACTAAAACACATACTCAGCAAGTCATCGACTATATTCGGTTACACACTCTTATAGATAAACATTCACTATCTGCTCGATTGTATCTGTTCGCCTTTATGACCACTTGAAGTCTGCTGGGGACACATTCAATGAAGTGTCCGAACGTCTGCGGAGAATATATAGAGTAAGGTGGGCAAGGAAATCGTTTCTGAAGAAGAGAAATTTGTTAACATCGAGTATAGATTTAAGTGTCAGGAAGTCGTTTCTGAAAGTATTTCTATGGAGTGTAGCCACGTATGGAAGTGAAACATGGACGATAAATAGTTTAGACAAGAAGAGAATAGAAGCTTTCGAAATGTGGTGCTACAGAAGAATGCTGAAGATAAGGTGGGTAGATCACGTAACTAATGAGGAGGTATTGAATAGGATTGGGGAGAAGAGAAGTTTGTGGCACAACTTGACTAGAAGAAGGGCACGGTTGGTGGGACATGTTTTGGGGCATCAAGGGATCACAAATTTAGCATTGGAGGGCAGCGTGGAGGGTAAAAATCGTAGAGGGAGACCAAGAGATCAATAAAGCAGATTCAGAAGGATGTAGGTTGCAGTAGGTACTGGGAGATGAAGAAGCTTGCACAGGATAGAGTAGCATGGAGAGCTGCATCAAACCAGTCTCAGGACTGAAGACCACAACAACAATAACAAGGTGGGCCGATGTACAGTGGCGGCTTGTACCAGCTTCAATAGTGCATTATAAACGTCGTTTGTATTTGCCAAGCGCTCCTATTGTTGAGGTTGTAGAATACGAACTGTTACTCAGTTTTTTCAGTTAGTATGCTGTTTGTAAAAAGATACAGTGCTTTAGGGTTTTGAATGCTAACTCACATTCTAAGCTGGTCTAAAATCACATTTTAGAACTCTCATCAAAGTTCGCGGCTATGACTGCACAGCATGAGATGTTGAACTATTCCATTGAAAGGATTCTCACTAAAAACTTTGAAAATTTCTTTAAATATCGTCCAAACTTGTCACAAACTTTTACAGATTAATCTAACTCTTTATCAAACAGATACTGCACAACCTGCTGCGGCGTACTTGACCTCACATCACAGGAGATGAGGACGGACTCCCAGAAACGAACATGCGAAATTTTTTCCCAGTACCAAAACGCACAAAAGATCTCTTCTGAGATTTGCCGAATAACATGGATAACACGAAAGCCGATTAACCTCATATTTCAACGCATACCACCCGATAACCTAATAAAAAGAATCCCATATTTACTCGTTTGAAGAATTTAAGTCAATATTACTTTACTAATGTATTGAAAACTGGCTATTTTACAATCATCGTATTCCGTCGTTTACATAATTCCGATCACGGTTCCACAAGCTGATTACCATTTGTATTTATTTATCAACAGTTCCAGCTATTCATCTTCACTTGTGATTGCATAGATGTTTCTGCTCTTCACAGGTATGCATGTGGATTTCATCGTCCCAATGACACGATGTTACGACGGTCCAACTGGTCGCCGTCTTCAGGCGAGTTGTAGGTGAACCAGCACGCCGGAACTGAGGTAGCATCATTTGTATCCCGGGAACAGGCCGCTGCGCGTGAGCGAGGAGCGAGAGACTGCTCCCTGCGAAGCCAAGAATTGCTGAGCCGCCAGCAGTAGAAACCAACAAAAACGATGAATCGGAGATTAAGATGCAACCGCTCTAAAACCCGACCGTAACTGTTTTATATCTGACAAAACAGGATTCCACATCTTGCCTAAAGGAAAAACTTTATTAATAACGTCGTAGGATAACCGTATTTCGATGCATTCTGTAAGTTTTCGTCTTAGGAAGATGTGGAATCCTATTCTGGTTTCCGACCGGTTGCATCTTAAATTGCGGTTCATCGCTTTTGTTAGTTTTCAACCTCGAAGGCCTTGAAATTTTTCGCTTTTCAAAGCGTAGCCTTTTCGCTTCTCGCGCACCCACAGTTGTCTGTTCCCAGGGTATAAAGGACCACAGTACCTGATGTTACATGAGTTCCGTCGTGACTGTGCATCTCCAATCATAGCTGAAGATCGTGGCCAGATAGATCGTCGAAATATCGTGTCGTCAGGGCGATGAAATCCGGTTGCTTACCCGTGAAGAGCATTAACATACTTCACTTACTTGTCACATTAACTCCACATTCATTCGGATAACAAATACAAACAGTTACAATAATAGTGAATGCCTGAAAACGAAAACAGTACTCAGATCATAGATTATTAACCAAAATGCAATTTACTTGGTTATTTAATCCCTCACTACCTTTTTCACAAACACATTTAGCATATCATGATGTTAACTGTCACGCAAAGTCCTAAATTCCGAGTTTTAGGCGATCTTGGGTATTTCATACTGATATTAACCGTTACCATTATAAATGGCTGTAAAACATTTCAGAATAACTTGGTTGCTAAAAATGTCTTTAATAATTTATAGGGTGACACGTAATATTTCCTGTCTGTAACGTACTCGGGCGCAGCTTGGTTTGATGGATCTGCTGACTCACGAGTAACATATGGTGCTCCAGCGTGCGAAAGCGTTCTCTAGGGCAATAAATCACCGAGTGTGACAAGAAAGTTTCTGACAAATTCCGACAGCCGATGTATAGTCCTATAGCTCAAAAGCACCATCCAGAGTCAAAATAAAAATATCTCCAACCCCCAGTCCGGTTTCCCGAAATTTTCCTTTGTTTGTTAGGCAAATAGCGCAAATGTCAATCACGTCCTAAATATCCTCAACTGGGAATCCCTCTCTCCACTCCCATTTCTTTTTTTTTCTTTTTTTTTTGGGGGGGGGGGGGGAGGGGGGGACTCATGAGTCTTCTGACCATTTGTTGTGGCCCACCATGAACTCCTCTCCTGTGCTAACCTCTTCATCTCAGAGTAGCACTTGCAACCTGCGTCCTCAATTATTTGCTGGGTGTATTCCAATATCTGTCTTCCTCTACAGTTGTTACCTTCTACAGCTTCCTGTAGTACCATGGAAGTCATTCCATCATGTCTTACCAGATGTCATATCATCTTGTCCCTTCTTCTTATCAGTGTTTTCCACATATTCCTTTCCTCTCCGATTCTACACAGAACCTCCTCATTCCTTATCAGTCCACCTAATTTTCAACATTCGTCTGTATCACCACATCTCAAATGCTTCGATTCTCTTGTGTTCCGGTTTTTCCACAGTCTAAGTTTCACTACGATACAATGCAGTACTCCAGACGTACATTCTCAGAAATGTCTTCCTCAAATTAAGGACAATATTTGATATTAGTTGACTTCTCTTGGCGAGAAACGCCCTTTTTGCCATTGCTAGTTTGGTTTTGATGTCCTCCATGGTCCGTCCGTCACTCGTTATTTTACTGCCTAGGTAGCAGAATTCCATAACTTCATCTACTTCGTGACCATCGATCCTGATATTAAATTTCTCTCTGTTCTCATTTCTACTACTTCTCTTCGTCTTTCTTCAGTCCATACTCTGTACTCATTAGACTGTTCATTCCATTCAGCAGATCATATAATTTCACTTTCTCTCAGGATAGCAATGTCATCAGCGAATCGTAACATTGATATCCTTTCACCTTGAATTTTAATTCCTCTCCTGAATCTTTCTTTTATTTCCATCATTGCTTCCTCGACGTACAGATTGAACAGTAGAGGCGAAAGACTACATCCTTGTCTTACACCCTTTTTAATACGAGCACTTCGTTCTTGGTCGTCCACTCTTATTATTCCCTCTTGGCTGTTGTACATATTGTATATGACCCGTCATTCCCTGTTTTTCTCAGAATTTCGAACATTTTACATTGTCGAACGCTTTTTCCAGGTCGACAAAACCCATGGACGTATCTTGATTTTTATTTAGTGTTGCTTCCATTATATTAACCGCAACGTCAGAATTGCCTCTCTCGTGCCTTTACCTTTCCTAAAGCCAAACTGGTCGTCATCTAGCACATCCTCAACTTTCTTTTCCATTCTCCTGTATATTATTCTTGTCAGAAACTTGGATGCCTTAGCTGTTAAGCTGATTGTGCGATAATTATCGTACTTCTCAGCTCTTTCCGTCTTCGGAATTGTATGGATGATGTTTTTACGAAAGACAGATGGTATGTCGCCAGACTCATACGTTCTACACACCAACGTGAACAGTCGTTTTGTTGCTACTTCTCCCAATGATTTTAGACATTCTGATGGAATGTTATCTATCCCTTCTGCCTTATTTGATCTTAAGTCCTCCAAAGCTCTTTTAATTTCTTATTCTAATACCAGGTCCCCTACCTCTTCTAAATCGACTCCTGTTTCTTCTTCCATCACATCAGACATATCTTCCCCCTCATAGAGGCTTTCAATGTATTCTTCCCACCTATCCGCTCTCTCGTCTGCATTTAACACTCTAATTCCCGTTTCACTCTTAATTTTATCACCCTGCTTTTAATGTCACCGAAGGATGTTTTGACTTTCCTGTATGCTGAGTCAGTCCTACCGACAATCATTTCGTTTTCGATTTCTTCACATTTTTCATGCAGCCATTTTGTCTTAACTTCCCTGCACTTCTTATTTATTACCACTCCTATATCGCGAAATTTAGCTGAAAATGAACTAATTTTACAATTGTTAACGTGCAATGTGCAGTGTTACCTCACAGACCAAATAGAATTTCTTAGCTTTTGTTGGTTAACTATCGGTCTTTTATTCTCTGACTTACAAAGAAGTTTAGTTTCTAGAAGGAAATTGTGTGGCCTTGTGTTCAGAACTTGTTCATTCTTTAGAACCTACGTTCGACGAAGCTTTCGACACATCCTGTCTTCAAGCACTCATTTGACGAGCCCTCCGATGACTTACCCACTAGAATACTAAAAAAAGAAGGGCTTGGGTTGTGGTTTGTTTGACTCATACTTAGAAAGCAAGTTTTAAGTGAGAATTCAGACAATCCTCGTTTGCTCCCGCTAACAGTATTCCTCACCTACTAGCGGAGGCTCCGACACGTTTCCAGATTGTATTGTCACACACACACAGCCAGTGTCCTGCTGCAGAGGAGGCAGCGTGCTCAGCAGCCATCGATCTTTATCCGGCCGTAACCAACTACTGGACGCAGTCTCTCCCATTGGCCACGCCTCACACACACAGCCTTGTCCTGGAACGCCACACGACTCATCCATCACGTCCTTCCGCATCCCCTGCTCCTGTGATACGTGAGAGCGCCTATTATGTGTCAGCGCCGGTCTTCAATGTAAACAGACTGCTCGAGCAGCGGGATTGCTCTCCATCAAGTCAGTATAGCTCTGTCCCTTCGCTTTCATTTCATTAAAATTATGAACATTTACCTCATTACATTCGTCGGCGAATAGATATTTGTAGCACTTCCACAAGCGCTATACATTTGTTGCCTAACATGAAAAGGCATTCGTAAGAGCGTTGCCTTCTTCGGCTGTTGCCAATTTCGGAAAAAGTCTCCTGTCTGCGTGAAGAAGCTTTGTGTAAGAGTCACAGTTTTCGTCTTTTTTTCTAATTTTCTTCTTTTTTATCAGAGTCACCTGTCACTTCTTTGTGATCGCTGCCGGTATTTACAAGAGTGGAAGATCAGTAAATCACAGTCAGATGCATCATAAGAGACACTATTTGTAGCTGCACTGCTATCACTCGTACCCTTCATTTTGTACCCTCCATTCAAACCCTGCTATGATACTCTGATTGACGGTCACTCCTCTAATATCTTGAATTACTGCATTCAGTCACATCGTTAGATGGTGTATTTGTGCAGGTTGTGTTTTGAGTCACCAATGCTACGACGGTCGGCGGAACAACAGCGTAGCTTGCAGGCGCTGCTTGATGTGCAGTCATGAGAACGGTGGTTGGGAGTGACCTGTGTGACGCAAACATCGATAGAATCCCTCAAATCAACTTTTTTTCGGCACACCATTACCGCCCTATTCCTCCATCCGAAACATAGGAAGCGATTCACTTGACCCCAGAACAAAATCTCCCAAAACTACGATAACCAGAATCTTCATATTCTGTAGTTCAACCGTTCAAGTGAACAACATGCAACACTCATGACCCTTCTGTACCATAAATTATTATATAGAATTTATGGATCTAAACGGATACGACCTCTCGAGGCAAACAGGGATCCTAGACCATCAGACGAGGCTTGACTTGGCTTGATGCGTAGACCAATGTGAGCCCACAAGTTAAAATCGAACTGTACAGCATTTTATTGCTCCCGTTTGCGAGTCTAATGCGACATCAAAGAGAACGAGGTTAGTACTATCCATGGTCAAAATGTTAGATACTCTGCATAGGACTGTTAAGGAAAATTTATTGAAAAACGTTGTTACTGAATTTGGTGTTGAAGCATTTGCGAAAATTCCGCGGTTTATTTGTTTATTTATCTTTATTCATACAAGACTCATCTCACTATTGTATAGGAATTGTCTAAGTATCACAATGCAAATGAATTGCTCAAAAATAGAATACATAAAATGCTTTATAATGATATGACAGATGCTCTGCTCTGGCCTTGATTAAGCAACCGCCCCGGCATTTCCGTGAAGTGGATTAGGAAAACCACGGGAAACTGCAGTAAGGATGGCCTGATAGAGCAACTCCATCCACCCGAGTATGAGGTCAGTGTCTTAACAGCTACAATGAGTAAGTACTGCAACCTGATCCTTCTGAATCTGCTTACTGCATTCATTTCTTGGTCTCTACGATTTTAGCCCCCCCTCCTCCCCCCATACCTCCCTCCAGCACTAAACTGGTGATCCCTTGATATCTAAGAATGTGTCCTATCAGCCGATCTCTTCTTCTAGTCAAGCTGTGTCACAAAAATATTTTTATCCCCTATTCTATTCAGTACCTCCTCATTAGTTGCGTGATCTACCCATCTGAACTTCGGCAGTCTTCTGTAGCACAACATTTCAAAAGCTTCTATCCTCATTTTGTCTAAACTGTTTTCCGTCCATGTTTCACTTCCATACATGGCTACACTTGATACAAATACTTTCAGAAAATATTTCCTTAGCTCTATACTGGATGTTAACAAATTCCTCTTCTTAAGAAACGCTTTCGTTGCCAATGCCAGTCTACATTTTATATCCTCTCTGCTTCGACCATCGTCAGTTATTTTGCTTCCTAAATAGCAAGATTCGTCTGCTACTTTAAGTGATTCATTTCCTAATCTAATTCCCTCAGTATCACCCGATTTAATTCGATTACATTCCACTATCCTCGTTTTGCTTTTGTTTATGTTCATCTTTTTTCCTTCCTTCAAGCACTGTCCATTCCGTTCAACTGCTGTTCCGAGTCCTTTGCTGTCTCTGACACAATTACTATGTCTTCGGGTAACCTCACAAAAAAATGGTTCAAATGGCTCTGAGCACTATGGGACTCAACATCTGTGGTCATCAGTCCCCTAGAACTTAGAACTACTTAAACCTAACTAACCTAAGGACATCACACACATCCATGCCCGAGGCAGGATTCGAACCTGCGACCGTAGCGGTCACGCGGTTCCAGACTGACGTGCCTAGAACCGCACGGCCACACCGGCCGGCGGTAACCTCACACATTTTATATTTTCTTCCTGGACTTTAATTTGTACTGCAAATTTTTCTTTTGTTTTCTTAACGGCTTGCTCCATATACAGACTTGAATAGTATCGATGATAGGCTACAACCCGTCCTACTACCTTCTCAACCACTGCTTCCTTTCATGCCCCTCGACTGTTATAAATGCCATCCGGTTTCTGTAGAAATTGTAAATAGCCTTTCGCGCCCTGTATTTTACCCCGCCACCTTTAGAATTTGAAAGAGAGTATTCCGATCAACATTGTCAAAATCTTTCTTTAAGTCTACAAGTGCTATAAACGCAGGTTTGAATTTCCTTAACCTGTCTTCTATCAGAAGTCGTAAGGTCAGTATTGTGACGCGTCTTCCTACATTCCTCCGGAATCCAAACTGATCCTCCCCGAGATCGGCTTCTACCAGTTTTTCCATTCTTCTGTAATGAATTCTTGTTAGTATTTTGCAGCCGTGACATATTAAACTGATAGTTCAGTAATGTTCACACCTGTCAGCTCCTGCTCTCTTTGGAATTGGATACGATATGGTTTCTGATTATGAAGTTATCGTCGTTTTTTCGTCTGCAGAAAATTCCAGTAGCAATGGATTACCTGAAGAAATTGGAGCTCAGTCTGAAGAAACAACGCAATTGGACAAAATAACAGTTATTAGGAATTCCAACTGGTAGCAACTTGGGCGCAACTATTGCTGGAGAATCGCCTACGTGATCCTACTGCACGTTAACGACTTACGGATCTGGCTCGAAACAAACTACTTACTATTTCGGCACATTAGATTTGAAAGATTTTTTTTTTATGTTTGGTCAACATTTGTGCGAAAATAATGCATAATTTATGCTTTTGCAGGAAACTGAATACAACGCTTTTGAAGAGTAAGAAAGAATTTGCTAAGGCTGCAATTGTATTGTAACATATCGACTTCGAGGCTACTAACCTCATATTGGCTCTGAGCACTATGGGACTTAACTTCTGAGGTCATCAGTCCCCTAGAACTTAGAACTACTTAAACCTAACTAACCTAAGGACACCACACATATCCATGCCCGAGGCAGGATTCGAACCTGCGATCGTAGCAGTCGCGCGGTTCCAGACTGTACCGGCTAGAACCGCTCGGCCACTAACCTCATATTCAAATGTAAATAGTGCACACAGGGTGTCCCAGGAGGACTGGTCAATATTAATGTATATGAAAGGAACAATAATTCTAAGCAAAAAAGTCCAGTAAACAAGGGCTGTAAAATGCATACCTTAGGAGCAATGAGAAATAGTTCATTTTAGCTACTGTGAATCACATCTGTGTTCTTGAACAATTTCTCATAACTCTTAAGGTGTTTATTTTAGAGCTCAAGTTTGTCAGATAATTTTTTCTTCAAGATACAAAGAAATTGGGGCATTTAGCTGTTAGTGAGCATTGATTTACATCAACGGGGAAGTTGAAAATTTGTGGTGGACTGGGATTTGAATTTGGATCTTCTGCTCGTTAGGCAGAAGCCCCGACCACTTAGGCATCCAGACAGAGAGCTCACATAGCTGCACGGGCTACCCTAGCACATCTCCCGTCGGATCAAAATTCTCAACTTATTCCCACACTACTGACGTAATCCTGCCCATAATCCTCATTACTCGTGGTGTTTAGCCGGTTCCCGTAAGAGTTCGAGCGTGATGTGGATCTACAGTGAAGAGATCATTGGCCAGTCTCGCCTTATTTGTGTGTGTTATGTTTAGTTTTTCGGACATCAGTGCCTACTAGTAGCTAAATGTCATAATTTCTTTTTGTCTTCATTCACAATAGCTGCAAGATCAAAATGATGTCTGTTCTTTCAGACATGTCATAAATAAGAGGAGGCCGGCCGGCCAATGATCTCTTCAGTGCAGATTCACACCTCGTTCGAACTCTTACGGTAATCGGCGAAACGCCACGAGCAATGACTGTAATGGGCAGTGGCACTAAGTCAGCAATGTGTTAGTTACTTCATAATTTTAGACTGGCGGGAAGGAATATTAGCGTAGTCCGTGCAGGTGCAATGAGCACTCTGTCACACACATAATTCTCTTCTTATTTTGGTTCACAATACCGACTCCCAAAATATGGCAAGCAAAGAGCTTGCAGGAGAGATATTCTTTTTTCTACAGTAACGAAGATGAAGAACTGTTCATAGTTGTTCAAGTACGCGTTTTAGTGCCCATGTTTACCAGAATATTCTTCTTCGAATGATCGTTCCTGTCATGTCCCTGATTATTGACCCACCCTGCTGGAACACCCTGTATACACCAAATCGATATGTGGTATGCTTACCTTAGGACCATGTCTTGCTCTCGTCTATTCTCCTGTCTAACCATGGTCCTACAGTACCACTCACTAGGTGATACCCTAAGTGGCCGATTGCATCAAGACATGGTCCTAAGATAAACATACCACGCATAGATTTGATATACGTATATGTGTCAGGTACATCTGAAGATGCTATAAGCCTCGAAATCGATAATATAATAAAAATAGTAGAAATACTCGGCGTTGCCCAGCTATTTATTTATAGCTATGCGCCCATGCCCGTACCACGTAGCTTCTGGCCTTGTTTTTAGTGTTTTTGACATCATATTCTTGAACTATGTTTCGTACATTGATATAATTTTTTAGGTTCATTCAGCGGCATATACGGATACTGTCTGAAAGTGTGTTGCGAATAGAGTTAGTAGCGACTAAAAAATAAATTTAAATGTCATGCACGATGCGGCAGTTTGTCAGGCATCTCACAGTTTATGACGTCACATCTCCTGAATTATGACGTCGTACAATGGTATTATATGCACATTTATTTAGATACTGTCTGCGAAATTTATTGCAGGGTCGGCAGAAAGAAAGTAATAAAGTTAAACGTTATGCATGATGGGGCAGCTTTTCAGGCATCTCATTTTTTACGACATCATATCTGATGCAGTATATGTCCTACAGTGATACAATTTTGCATGTAACTTCAGTGGTATATGTACATATTGCATGTAAAATGTGTCGCGAATGCAGTTAGTAGTAAAGAAATAATAAATTATAACATCGTGGACCACGCTGTGCTTTTACTGCAAGAAGAGGGGTAAAGTAGTGAGCGATGAACATTCCTTTCATCATTTCGTAGGTGTCCTCAGCGAGAACATATTCCATAAACGTTTCAAATTACGTATAAAGCTTTTTGAAAGTCGCAAAGTGCTCTCATTCCCAAATACTGGATGAATAATACACTCCTGGAAATGGAAAAAAGATCACATTGACACCGGTGTGTCAGACCCACCATACTTGCTCCGGACACTGCGAGAGGGCTGTACAAGCGATGATCACACGCACGGCACAGCGGACACACCAGGAACCGCGGTGTTGGCCGTCGAATGGCGCTAGCTGCGCAGCATTTGTGCACCGCCGCCGTCAGTGTCAGCCAGTTTGCCGTGGCATACGGAGCTCCATCACAGTCTTTAACACTGGTAGCATGCCGCGACAGCGTGGACGTGAACCGTATGTGCAGTTGACGGACTTTGAGCGAGGGCGTATAGTGGGCATGCGGGAGGCCGGGTGGACGTACCGCCGAATTGCTCAACACGTGGGGCGTGAGGTCTCCACAGTACATCGATGTTGTCGCCAGTGGTCGGCGGAAGGTGCACGTGCCCGTCGACCTGGGACCGGACCGCAGCGACGCACGGATGCACGCCAAGACCGTAGGATCCTACGCAGTGCCGTAGGGGACCGCACCGCCACTTCCCAGCAAATTAGGGACACTGTTGCTCCTGGGGTATCGGCGAGGACCATTCGCAACCGTCTTCATGAAGCTGGGCTACGGTCCCGCACACCGTTAGGCCGTCTTCCGCTCACGCCCCAACATCGTGCAGCCCGCCTCCAGTGGTGTCGCGACAGGCGTGAATGGAGGGACGAATGGAGGCGTGTCGTCTTCAGCGATGAGAGTCGCTTCTGCCTTGGTGCCAATGATGGTCGTGTGCGTGTTTGGCGCCGTGCAGGTGAGCGCCACAATCAGGACTGCATACGACCAGGGAAACAGGGCCAACACCCGGCATCATGGTGTGGGGAGCGATCTCCTACACTGGCCGTACACCACTGGTGATCGTCGAGGGGACACTGAATAGTGCACGGTACATCCAAACCGTCATCGAACCCATCGTTCTACCATTCCTAGATCGGCAAGGGAACTTGCTGTTCCAACAGGACAATGCACGTCCGCATGTATCCCGTGCCACCCAACGTGCTCTAGAAGGTGTACGTCAACTACCCTGGCCAGCAAGATCTCCGGATCTGTCCCCCATTGAGCATGTTTGGGACTGGATGAAGCGTCGTCTCACGCGGTCTGCACGTCCAGCACGAACGCTGGTCCAACTGAGGCGCCAGGTGGAAATGGCATGGCAAGCCGTTCCACAGGACTACATCCAGCATCTCTACGATCGTCTCCATGGGAGAATAGCAGCCTGCATTGCTGCGAAAGGTGGATATAGACTGTACTAGTGCCGACATTGTGCATGCTCTGTTGCCTGTGTCTATGTGCCTGTGGTTCTGTCAGTGTGATCATGTGATGTATCTGACCCCAGGAATGTGTCAATAAAGTTTCCCCTTCCTGGGACAATGAATTCACGGTGTTCTTATTTCAATTTCCAGGAGTGTATCTGGGAATTCAACCGTCACGTACTAGGCTCCTTTTCCACCCCTACCCCTTTAATAGGTATGTGCTCCAAGTTTGGTTAAAGTAGGTCCAGTGGTTTAAGAGAGACGTGGAAAACACACACATTATATATATATATATATACTATTGACCATTAAAATTGCTACACCAAGAAGAAATGCAGATGATAAATGGGTGTTCATTGGACACATATATTATACTAGAACCGACATGTGATTACATTTTCACGCAATTTGGGTGCATAGATCCTGAGAAATCAGTACCCAGAACAACCACCTCTGGCCGTAATAACGGCCTTGATACGCCTGGGCATTGGGTCAAACAGAGCTTGGATGGCATGTACAGGTACAGCTGCCCATGCAGTTTCAACATGGTACCACAGTACATCAAGAGTAGTGACTGGCGTATTGTGACGAGGCAGTTTCTCGGCCACCATTGACCAGACGTTTTAAATTGGTGAAAGATCTGGAGAATGTGCTGGCCAGGGCAGCAGTCGATCATTTTCTGTATCCAGAAAGGCCAGTATAGGACATTCAACATCCGGTCGTGCATTATCCTGCTGAAATGTAGGGTTTCGCAGGGATCGAATGAAGGATAGACCCCCGGGTCGTAACACAACGGAAATGTAACGTCCACTGTTCAAACTGCCGTCAATGCGAACAAGAGGTGACCGAGAAGTGTAACCAATGGCGCCCCATACCATCACGCCGGGTGATACGCCAGTTTGGTGATGACGAATACTCGCTTCAATGTGCGTTCACCGCGATGTCGCCAAACACGGATGCGACCATCGTGATGCTGCAAACAGAACCTGGATTCAGAATGAGATTTTCACTCTGCCGCGGAGTGTGCGCTGATATGAAACTTCCTGGAAGATTAAAACTGTGTGCCCGACCGAGACTCGAACTCCCGAGTTCGAGTCTCGGTCGGGCACACAGTTTTAATCTGCCAGGTAGTTTCATATCAGCGCACACTCCGCTGCAGAGTGAAAATCTCATTCCGGAAACATCCCCCAGGCTGTGGCTAAGCCATGTCTCCGCAGTATCCTTTCTTTCTGGAGTGCTGTTCTCCAAGGTTCGCAGGAGAGCTTCTGTAAAGTTTGGAAGGTAGGAGACGAGATACTGGCAGAGGTAAAGCTGTGAGGACCGGGCATGAGTCGTTCTTCGGTAGCTCAGATGGTAGAGCACTTGCCCGCGAAAGGCAAAGGTCCCGAGATCGAGTCTCGGTCGGGCACACAGGTTTAATCTGCCAGGAAGTTTCAGAACCTGGATTCATCCGAAAAAATGACGTTTTGCCATTCTTGCACCCAGGTTCGTCGTTGAGTACACCATCGCAGGCGTCCCTGTCTGTGATGCAGCGGCAAGGGTAACTGCAGCCACGTCCTCCGAGCTGATAGTCCATGATGCTGCAAACGTCGTCGAACTGTTCGTGCAGGTGGTTGTTGTCTTGCAAACGTCCCCATCTGTTGACTCAGGGATCGAGACATGGCTGCACGATCCGTTACAGCCATGAGGATAAGATGCCTGTCATCTCGACTCCTAGTGATACGAGGCAGTTGGGATCCAGCACGGCATTCCGTGTTACCCTCCTGAACCCACCGATACCATATTCTGCTAGCAGTAATTGCATCTCGACCAACGCGAGCAGCAATGTCGCGATACGATAAACCGCAATCGCGATAGGCTACAATCCGACCTTTATCAAAGTCGGAAACGTGATGGTACGTATTTCTCCTCCTTACACGAGGCATCACATCAAAGTTTCACCAGGCAACGCCGGTCGACTGCTGTTTGTGTATGAGCAATTGGTTGGAAACTTTCCTCATGTCAGCACGTTGTAGGTGTTTCCACCTTGTGTGAATGCTCTGAAAAGCTAATCATTTGCATATAACAGCATCTTCTCCCTGTCGGTTAGATTTCGCGTCTGTAGCACGTCATCTATCTATCTCTCTCTCTCTCTCTCTCTATATATATATATATATATATATATATATATATATATATATATATATATATTCTTACTCTCAGTTTATCATACGACTGCGTTCCCGCGGATCCGTCAACGATG
The DNA here is from genome assembly GCF_023898315.1 of Schistocerca nitens. Classification (NCBI taxonomy): domain Eukaryota; kingdom Metazoa; phylum Arthropoda; class Insecta; order Orthoptera; family Acrididae; genus Schistocerca; species Schistocerca nitens. The sequence continues at coordinate 494,432,246 of NC_064619.1, read as the reverse complement.
GAGAATTTAAATAATGTGTGCCTTTGTAGCATTAGATCCACGGCATTCTCTATATTTTCCAACTTTCGGGAGTATCCGGATTTTCGATTATCCAGATGTCCTACGACACCATCCAAATCCGATACACAAAGTTCCACTGCAAGACAAAATCCTTATGTAACTATATTGTATTGTCTGCACAGGAGAACTTTCAATGATTACTGGGACAGTTGAGAAAGGCATGATATTGGACTTTTTTTGTAGGAAAATTGTTTATGTAATTCTGTTTCACTGAATTTAAAGATGGGAGCTTATTCATCCAAAACACATAGTTTCACAAGAAGAACCATACCACATGGTTGAATGCAGTAATTTAAAATATTACAAATGTCTAACAACCGCTACCTCATGTTTCTGAAAATAAACAACGGTAAAAAGGTAATGTACTTTGATGAAAGAGCTTCACATGTACCTTAACCTGAAAAGATTGCATTTGCCAATGCAAAAAATTTTCTTTTAAACTTATGATTTGTTACTTGCTGCGAATTCTTTATTTCATTTTTTTAAGAGTGTGTGGTCTTTTGCGTCACGTCGTAGGTGGTTTTCAAACATATTGGATGTTAATAATTGCTTCAGCTGTATTTGGCCCTTTAGTGCTAGATCACAACCAGTTTCGTGACGCTAAAAGTACATCTCCAGGTGAACATCTGTATATCAATAAATCCAGAAGGAATAATAACCCTGAGACATACACTGGTGTGGTAAATTATTTTAAGATTTTAAATATTTTTTTAAATTACTAAAAACTTTTACATGAGAATATCAAAATGTCATTACGCACATGATTTAAACATTAGAGCGGCAAAGTTCAGTATCTTTTTACCCAAAATTCGTTGTCCATCAAAACAAAACACCGCTAAAAGGCGGAATGACATAGATTAAAAACTGCCAGATTCCAATATAGTGGATGGGTCCAAAACAAACCGTACCATAGTGATCCATTGATAAGGAGAAAGTAAATGAAAACTATTAAGACTTAATTTTGGGCCAGAATGAGAAACCAAGAAGTGGTAGTGATCCAGTAATAAAATACCATATACAACTGAAGCTGTTATTAATACCGAAGATGAATACTCATAGCTGTGGTTACCCCACTTATAAGGTTATCAGCAGAAGCACGCCAAGCGAGGCAAAAAGGGATATCTATGGATTTTTAAATAACAGTAAAGCCTTAGTTAAAGTTAAAGCACATGTGCAATTCAATAAGATGTGTCCCAAGAGTGGTTGCATCCCAAATTATTTAAAATACTTGTTCCGACAAAAAAATGGCTATGTCTCAACACTATGTTCGCAAATTTATGACGCATTGTATCAGATGTGAAATACGACGTTTGTGTGCAAAAAAGTATCAGATAAATAAGGGACTGTATTTAGCCCAATTAGCGTTTTCCAGGTTAGCAAGCCGGCAACAATGTGATTGGGCCTACGAGCTCATTGAGGATGTAATGGAACAGTTTAGAGATGGTATTAGTGCTACACATCTAGATAGACCGAGTAGGCACCCTAGGATAAAAGTTATTACCACATTCACTGACTTTCTTATGAACAATCTGGTGTACGGATATGGAGACAACCTCATGAACCCATGGACCGTGCATGTCAGACTGTTGAAGTTGTTAGAGGCTGGGACCCCTGATACTTCTAGATTGACAGATGGCACGTACGTAAGCATCGTGTCTGATCACCTGTATCCATTAATGTATATTGTGCATTCCGACGAACTTGGGCTATTCCGGCAGGACAATGTAACACCCCATACATCCAGAATTGCTTCAGAGTGGCTCCAGGAACACTCTTCTGAGTTTAAACACTCCTGGTGGCCACCAAACTCCCCAGACATGAACATTGAGCATATCTGGGATTGCTTGCGACGTGCTGTTCAGAAGAGATTTCCACCCCGTCGTACTTACGGATTTATGGACAGCCCTGCAGGATTCGTGTTGTCAGTTCTCTTCAACGCTACTGCAGACATTAGTGGAGTCCATGCCACGTCGTGTTGCGGCACTTCTGCGCGCTCGCGGGGACCCCAAACGATATTAGGCAGGTGTAGCAGTTTCTTTCGCTCTTCAGTGTAGATCGGAGATGCGACAAGTGCGCTTTTTAGATTGTGCTTTTCCGCCAACCGCTAATTACCTTACGATTTCTCTAGGTAGAGCATCCCTCCATTATGTGGCAAACACTTACTGATTTTTCATGCTCGCCCAAGGTTAGGTCTTAATAGTTTTCATTTATTTTCTCCTTACCAATAGATCACTATGGTACGATTTGTTTTGGACCCGTCCACTGTATGGGACTCTGGCAGTTTTTAATCTATGACATGCCGTCTTTCAGCGGCGTTTTGTTTTGACGGACAACGAATGTTCGGTAAAAAGATCCAGAGATTTTTTCCACTCTAGTGCTTTAATCATATGGGTAATAACATTTTGATGTTCTCATGTAGAGGTTTTTAATATTTTTTAAATTTAAAATCTTAAAATAATTTACCATACGAGTGTATATCTGAGTTGTATTCCTTCTGGATTTATGATTATACAGATGTTCACCTGAAGATGTGACTTTTAGCGCCACGAAACCGGTAGTGTTCCAGTAATAAAGGACCAAATACATCCGAAGGGTTATTAATAGCCAAGATGAATACTCGTAGTTGTGGTTGCCCCCACCTGTAAAGTTATCTGCAAGTTTTCAAACAAATTGTCCCTTTTTTTATTTCTCCTTGTAATGTACCCCCATTCTGTAAAAAACTTTCATTAATGGAATTTAAGGTAAATAATCTGTAAATATTATGGGATTGAAATATTAATAACAGTGACATCAGGAAATTATCAAATCAAAGGGAAACGGTTTATTATAAATGCGATAAATCCTGTTGTCTCTTTCAAAACGGTATTATTTTCCTCAAGCTACGTATAAATCGGCGAGAAGTAAATGTACGATAGTTATCCTCAGGCAGATATGAAAAGAATTCAGTCTTTTTTGTACTTCACCAACCAATTCATGTTTTTTGTTACTTCGTAGATAACTCTTAAAATCAAAATACATTTCGACCTTCCATTTACAGTATTATTTTCTCATAAGAACATTATATTTTTGGTATGTTAAGGTCTGTGTCCACGGAAATAAAAATAAAAATGCGGTGAAATCTAATTATCACGCCACGAGACGTAAGAAATTGACTGTAATGTTCCAGGTGGCTATACTTAAAATGCAGCTAACTACGGAGGTATCGTGTGGGTTTAATTATCGTATTGCTGCGAAATGTGGTACATATGCCAAAGTGCTAACGCGGAACAGATTTACGCTACAAATAAAACTAGTTCAGATTTTGTATAATGGGATTTATACTTGTAAATGATGAAAGTATGTGAATGCAGCTTGCCGCTAACTTGGTGTAATGTCTCTCACACATAAACCTGTACAGTAAAGTAAGGGCCTCCTGTTTTATCTTTGGGCTGATCCGTGATAAGACAGACAAACAATTATACTAATGGAGGATTCTGCGTATTTTCTCTAATTTCATTCGCTCTCTTTCTCTCTCTCTGTCCTTTATCTATATACAGTTTTAAATATATTATTTAATTACGTGAACTCAGCCCAATAGAATCTCTGGTGGAGCCCTTCGTCTTAATATTCAGCGGTTGGCTTGCTGTAAAAGATCTTTGTATCTATTATTATTGTTAAGCGCTGCATTCAGTTGGGAAAATTGATCGTTTGAACAATTCGTTCATTTTACGACAGATTTAGAATTTCAGATGTGTCCGAAGCCTTTTTGGACGATTTTATAAAATAGCGGTGATTGCAGGCTCTCTTCGTCACAACTGAAACTTCCCCACTAATTACAGGGCCAAGACAATCATCAATGATTCAGACAGAGAACTCATTCGTCATTCACTCTAGAATAAAAGGGTCACAAACCTTATTTCTGAGGAAAAATTGTATATTCAATCCATCTCCAGTACATGTTCCGTTTTCTGTTGATTCCAAGTCTTACTTAATTTGCGTTTACAGTTTTTCTCTCTCTCCAAATAACCCGCTAGTGGCACAAACGTTAATAGCTCGCTTTAGCGAGAAGAAAAGCAAATATGTCTCTTTTAGCAACCCGACAATCTTCCAACCGATACTTCCGAAGCTGTCCTCCTTATTCCTCTCTAACAACCATGGAGAATACATATATGTATCTCTATTCTTCCAAAGAATAAACGTACTAGAAAAATACCTTGGCGTCGACGAGCTGTCGGCGCATATATTACTAGAAAATCCGATCAGATACTTTCCAAAAGTGAATAAATGTGGATGACTTGATTGATAATTATTAATTATTGCTTGGTAGAGGGTAATTTTCCGTGGGGAGATTACATTTGGACACCATTTTCAAAATGGCTCTGTAGACTGTTTGTATGGCGGCCATTCTTCATTTGACAAGCCATAACCGTTAATAATAAAATCAACATGATGGCATCTTAATTTGTTTGAATTTCTCTGCCGGCGGATCGTTCGTAATCCATTACATATGAAAACATTTCTATCCGACTTTCTTACATTCAGCGTGCCGGATTTGCACCTGGTGGCCAATACTGAAATTATTTCTTTTGCAGCGTAAATCGATTCCACGTTAACGCATTAGCATGCCTACCAATTTTCGCTGCCATAACTGCAGCCCTTACTGGACCTCTGTGAGTAGCTGCACTTTAATTAAAACACCTAGAACTACTGAAGGACATAGAATTTGTTTTATTGCAGAATTGCGCACTGTTGTGTATTTTTTGAGTAATCAATGAATTGTTAACACTGGGTACAGAACCTTGTAGGTTATCTCTTCAACAGAATATGAATGCACACTACTCCATCAGTCTCATTTTTACTATAGCACCACGTAATCACAGACACACTATTAATAGGAAAATACAGTTCGGAATAGTAACACAGAACAAAATTTATAAAATTATCAGACACTAAAACGTCTATACTGCCATTCAGTTTATACACAACAAATGAAATAAAATTCTATTTCATACGCAGTGACTTGAGATATTCGTACTCGGCGTACAGCCTGCGCTTACACTGATCAACCAGAACATTATGACCACCCCTCCAGGTGATAGCAGCATCACCTGGCAAGGAATGACTGCTAGTCGGAGACACGCAAGTTGCATGCAGTATCAGTGGGTGTGTTGCCCGTGTGTAGAATAGGGAAGGCGTGCCATCAATCTCAGTTTGACCGAGCGCAGATTGTGATGGCCCGGAGATCCGGCACAGGCATTCCGGAAACTGCACGACTTGTCCAGCGTTCGAGGAGTGCTACGGTGAGTGTCTTCAAAACGTGCGAACAAGGTGAAACCACGCACTACGACTGTCGGAAGTCGTAAACTGGACAGGATCTTAAAACAGGATAGGTGGCGAACTGTGGCGGAACTAAAACTCACACTCGAATGCTAGGCACAGTACAAGGGCGTGTGAACACACAGTGCGCCGAACACGCCTGAACGGTTGGCCTCCGCAGCCGACGACCCACGATCGCGCCAATGTTAACTCCACAGCATCGGCAACTACGACTGAGCGTTGCATGGTCTAATGCAGGGCCGCACAAGGTGCGTGCAACGGTGCATCGCACAGTGCAGAGCGCAGGAGGCGGCTGCGCTATGTTGACGACGGTGCAGACCCCCCACTCCTCGGCTTTGCGCAACAGCGCTGCCTCTCACTTCCTTAGCTTGTGTCGCTCGCGCCGCCTGTCTCGACCTGTTTCAAAGCTTTTACTCTGTTGTCTTCGTCATTGCCAAATACTAATGTACACTAGGTGGAGAGCTTAGTTTGGTGAACCGGTACAAAAGAGATTTATATAATAACTGTAATGGTAACAGTTTTAAATTTGGTTTCAAACAAATGTATCTTCCTATGTGCTCTTTATTTTATTTGCAATTATGCTACTAAGATCTGGAACAAGAGATTGGCTGACAGCAATTCTGAGAGAATTTTTTAAATTACAATCAGAAATACTCGCACGCAATCTAGATTTTGTACAAGACAAAACAGAAAAAAACGTTTCACATACACAAGTGGAACCAAACATAGAAATAATCTTCGCTGCTTCTCCTTCGGCAAATTCTGGTAGAATTGGAGCAAACCTTTTACATTGTAAAACACATCCTTTCGATGAACACCGCTTTACAAATCAATTAGTTCGAAATGTAAATCTGAAGGCCCACTTTCAACATCCATTGAAAAAAGTTTCACAAAAACATCGAGAATTGGCTGCAGGTAGGTAATTTCCTGAAACAATAACAAAGCCAATGTTAATAAATGAAAGTAATGTAAGCCGTTGTTTCGAAGTACTAAAATGCGATAGACTTTAATAAACATGTAATGTGTAGTATTGGTTTTAATGTAATGTTACACTTGCATATGTAACGCAATCTCCTTTATTTATCTGTATGTCATATACCGGCACATTACCTGGAATCGGTCGTTAAACGCATTTTCAAGGGATTGTAGCACCTCGACGTATTTTTCAAAGCGCGCTCCTTCCTGCACAGATGTTGTCAAACAAAAACATAGTACCGTTTTGATTAGAGCGGTTATAAAAATCAGGCTGTTTTAATAAAGGTACAATTTATATCTCGCTTACCTAGTTCAGGAAAGTGTTGCGTATTTTTCCCTGAAAGGTTGTTTTTGAGGAGCTTCAGTTTATACTGGAAAGCGTTTATTTTTCTGATCATATCGTTGATGAGATTGTTTTCTTTTTGGAGTTTCAGACTTAAATCATTTAGGAGAGCCATAATGTCTGCTAAAAATCCTAAATCAGCTACCCCTTCAGGGTCATGAAAAGGTGGCTCCGGACGTCCTTTTCTCTCCAAAAACTGAGCCACAGTGTGGCGTAGTCAAAAAAATTCGGGAAATCACTTTCCCTTTGCTCAGCCAGCGCACCTCAGCGTGGTAGGGAATATCTGGATACTCCTCATCAAAGGAAATCAAAAATTCTTTGAATTGACGATAAGTGAGTCCATGAGAACGAATGTAGTTCACGATACGCACCACTACCTTCATCACATCTTGAAGACCGATAACTTTCGCACAAAGAGCCTATTGGTGTGCAAAACAATGAACGGAAGGTAAATTCGGCGTGTTTAGTTTTTTCCGCAGTAGGTCAATAAACCCTTTTGCTTTACCGCACATTGCCGGTGCCCCGTCTGTGGTTACGGAAAACAGCTTTTCCCATGGGAGTCCTATTCCTTCAGCTGCTAAAATATCCGCCCCTGTAACAGTGTCCTTCAACGAAATCATATCCAGGAGCTCTTCCGTTACATGTAGGTCGTCGTCCACGCCACGCAAAAATATTGCTAACTGAGCCGTGTCGTTAATATCCGTGGACTCATCAAGTGCGATGGAGTACGCTAGGAAGTTTTCAATATTGGCTGCCAGTTGTTCATGTAAATTCTCAGCAATGTCGTTGATTCTCCGATGTATTGTCAGTCTGGAAAGTGGTATTCTGCTGTACGCGGGAGCTAATGTGGGATTCATTGTCTCTACTACGTCCAACATAATGTTTTTTTATTAATGGCCAGACCATAAATGGCCTCCCAGCTCTTGTTAAACGTAGAGCAACTTTGTAACTAGCTCTGAGAGTCCTTTCGCAACACCCCTCATCTTCTTCACCCTAAAGTAGAGAAAAAAAGATATGTTAGAAATAATTTATGCGAAAACGAAAACTACGGAATCTAAACAAATGCTTTTTCGTTTCGCATGACCTTTAACCAAAATATACATGCTAAAGTACTTGCAACAAACCTCGTTTGTAGATACAGAATTCTCTTATGCAAGAGTTTGCAACTTCCGTAATTCTTCCTCTCTGGCATCCACTGTTATATCACTATACTTTTCTGAATGCAATTTGCTGTAGTGCCTTTCAATATACGATTTTCTGACACACGTAATTAGTGTACCGCAGATTAGACATTTGGCTTTATCGTCACAACGCACAAAAAAGTAGGAGAGTTCCCATTCCGGTTTAAATTGACTTTCGGCAATTTTCCCTTTATTTGGAGCAGATGGTTCCATTATTCCGGTAATTGTCTTGCGCTTACGTATTCAAATGTTGACTAAGCCGTCTGGCAGCGCATTCGGCAGCGCACAGCGTCGGCCTCACCTAGCAAGCCGAGTTGAGGCGAAGTATGCCGAGTTGAACCGATGCACTGTGCAGGCACTAGCTGCACCTCGCTTTGCACGCGTGCGGTTTTCCATGTTTGTGCGGCCCTGGTCTAATGAATCCTTCACCAGGGAAGACGAATGGAATATTCCAGAATTTGAAACACGAGCTGCTGCTAGCATGAGTTTCTTAGAAGTAGATACCTTAGGGGTTGCGAAGCAACTCAAATCGCTTGATATGGGCAAGTCTTCAGGTCCAGATTGTATACCGATTAGGTTCCTTTCAGATTACGCTGATACAATAGCTCCCTACTTAGCAATCATATACAACCGCTCGCTCACCGATAGATCTGTACCTACAGATTGGAAAATTGCGCAGGTCGCACCAGTGTTTAAGAAGGGAAGCAGGAGTAATCCATCGAACTACATACCTATTTCATTGACGTCGGTTTGCAGAAGGGTTTTGGAGCATATACTGTATTCAAACATTATGAATCACCTCGAAGGGAACGATCTATTGATACGTAATCAGCATGGTTTCAGAAAACATCGTTCTTGTGCAACGCAGCTAGCTCTTCATTCGCACGAAGTAATGGCCGGAATCGACAAGTTGATTCCGTATTTCTAGATTTCCGGAAGGCTTTTGACACCGTTCCTCACAAGAGACTTCTAATCAAGCTGCGGGCCTATGGGGTATCGTCTCAGTTGTGCGACTGGATCCGTGATTTCCTGTCAGGAAGGTCGCAGTTCGTAGTAATAGACGGCCAATCATCGAGTAAAACTGAAGTGATATCAGGTGTTCCCCAGGGAAGTGTCCTGGGACCTCTGCTGTTCCTGATCTATATAAATGACCTGGGTGACAATCTGAGCAGTTCTCTTAGGTTGTTCGCAGATGATGCTGTAATTTACCGTCTAATAAGGTCATCCGAAGACCAGTATCAGTTTAGAAAAGATTGCTGTATGGTGTGGCAGGTGGCAGTTGACGCCAAATAACGAAAAGTGTGAGGTGATCCACATGAGTTCCAAAAGAAATCCGCTGGAATTCGATTACTCGATAAATAGTACAATTCTCAAGGCTGTCAATTCAACTAAGTACCTGGGTGTTAAAATTACGAACAACTTCAGTTGGAAAGACCACATAGATAATATTGTGGGGAAGGCGAGCCAAAGGTTGCGTTTCATTGGCAGGACACTTGAAGATGCAACAAGTCCACTAAAGACACAGCTTACACTACACTCGTTCGTCCTCTGTTAGAATATTGCTGCGCGGTGTGGGATCCTTACCAGGTGGGATTGACGGAGGACATCGAAAGGGTACAAAAAAGGGCAGCTCGTTTTGTATTATCACGTAATAGGGGAGAGAGTGTGGCAGATATGATACGCGAATTGGGATGGAAGTCATTAAAGCAAAGACGTTTTTCGTCGCGGCGAGATCTATTTACGAAATTTCAGTCACCAACTTGCTCTTCCGAATGCGAAAATATTTTGTTCAGCCCAGCCTACATAGGTAGGAATGATCATCAAAATAAAATAAGAGAAATCAGAGCTCAAACAGAAAGGTTTAGGTGTTCGTTTTTCCCGCGCGCTGTTCGGGAGTGGAATGGTAGAGAGATAGTATGATTGTGGTTCGATGAACCCTCTGCCAAGCACTTAAATGTGAATTGCAGAGTAATCATGTAGATGTAGATGTAGATATCTTCTTCATCATGCCTATGTGAGGTCGCGAATCCATCGTCTTCCCCTGGTTCGAGATGATTGGGTGTTTGTGTTGTCCTCATCATTTCATCATCATTTATGAAAGTGGCGAGATTGGAAAAAAATGGTTGAAATGGCTCTGAGCACTATGCGACTTAACTCCTGAGGTCATCAGTCGCCTAGAACTTGGAACTACTTAAACCTAACTAACCTAAGTACATCACACACATCCATGCCCGAGGCAGGATTCGAACCTGCGACCGTAGCGGTCGTGCGGTTCCAGACTGTAGCGCCTTTAACCGCTCTGCCACTCCGGCCGGCGGCGAGATTGGACTGAGCAAAGGTTGGGAATTTGTGCGGGCGCTGATAACAGCGCAGTTGAGCGCCCCACAAACCAAACATCTTCATCGTCGTGTTCCAGGGGAACAGCTCCTTAACACCTGTGCTGCGGGACGGACACAAGCTGGCGGCGGCTCAGTTATGCTCTGCGGAACATTCACTTGAGCATCCACGAGTCCAGTGGAGCTCGTGCAAGGCACCAAGACGGCCAAGGAGTATCGTACATTTGTTGCAGACAACGTACACGCCTACATGACGGTCATGTTTCCCTATGGCAGTGGCATTTTTAACAAGATAATGCGCCATGCCACGAGGCCAGGGGTGCGCGATGGAGTGCTTGGAGGAACACAGTGGCGAGTTCCAGTTGATGTGCTGGCTCCCAACTCTCCAGGTCCCAGAACACACCTGAGATGTGATTAGACGTGGCGTCAGAGCTCACCCACTACCCCCACCCTCCGGAATTCGCGGAAATTAGGTGACCTGTGTGCGCAGATGTGGTGCCACATCCCTCCAGCGACCACCAAGGCCTCATTGCTTCCATGTCACGACGCGCCGCAGCTGTTATCCGTGCAAAAAGGTGGACATAACCGCCATTACGCTGGTGGTTGTAATGTTCTGGCTAATCAGTGTACATCTTCCATCGTGATGTTAAACTGTCACAGATCATGTGGCGGAATCTGCCGCATGATTACTGAACACAGTCTCTATAATTTAACGGATATTCAATACTTTCATTTTACAAAAAGCAAAATCATTGCTTGTATGGGATAAATGGGTTGCTTACAACCACGTGAGCAGAATTCCTTAACATTTAGCACCCAGTCTTTGTAACTGACGCGCAAAATTTTTCCAAAATGCTTTCTCTAAACCTGTCGTCTCCTAGTTATCTTTAAACAATTTTAGATGTCTGACCCTGGTATATCGCTTATTTTGAAAATTTAGCTCTGGATGTTTCAACTATTTGTCTGACTAAAGACGTTTATGATTAATGTCGTCGTCGAATATTATGTGATTATTATCCCAGCTTAAGCCATCTGTGTCGCATTTACGCCATTCTAACATTAATTTCATAAAGTTAAGATTTTTAACTCATTTTCCAGTAGGTTATAATATTCCAGGGACAATGTCGGTACCATCGACTAATAACTTCATATTGCAGCATAAGTTGAAGGGATTAAGTTGGATATGGATTTAACGTCTCGTCGAAGGAGACGTCATTGCAGATGCAACTCAAACTCAGATAGGACAAGATCTGAAAGCCGCTCCAACCGAATGCGAGTCCAGGACACCACGTCGTTCGACAGCTGACTGTGACAGATGGTTTATATTTATACAGGAACTAGGCTGCAGTAGAGCGGTTTATTTATTTACTACCGGTGTCGGGCAGCAATCATCCATCTAGTACCTGAATAAACGATAAATTACAAAAATAAGAACAAAACCTCAATGTACAGAACGTCATAAAGATTCTTATACAAGTCACATGTCAGTCATGTTGAACCATAAAATCACAATAGCTCTCTGTGTTATCATTGGCGGCTAATGCGATTTTATGATTCAACTGATAGAAATGTGACTTTTATTGACCAATTTTTCTTAAGCAACATTTTTACGTTTTCTCTCCCTTATGTCGTTTTGTAAATTGAGATTTTGATGTCATTTTTGTCTTTTTAACCTTTATTCAGATACCAGATGATGTTCGTTGACCGAAACCGGTAGTAAATAAATAAATTTTTAATGCAGCCTAGTAACATGAGTTTCCTGTCTGCCCCCGGTAGCTGAGTGGTCGACGGTCTACCCGAGCCGGCACGATAGCGTGTTCGGTCAGAGGGTTAGCTGCCCTCTGTAATAAAAAAACTGAGTTAATGGATCAACGACGAACTGAGACGGGTGTCTTGCGACGTCCGCACCGAGCAGCTGTAACGAACGAAAACGAAGAAAATGAGACCAAAAAAAAAGTGGTCAGCGCGACAGAATCTCAGTCCTAAGGGCCTGGGTTCAGTTCTCGGCTGGGTCGGAGATTTTCTCCGCTGAGGGACTGGATGTTGTGTTATCCTGATCACCATCATTTCATCCCCATCGACACGCAAGTTGCCGAAGTGGCGTCAAATCGAAAGTGTTGCACCCGGCGAACGGTCTACCCGATGGGAGGCCCTAGTCATACGACATTTTATTTACCATGATTTTCCTGATACATTCGCTGCTGATAACAGCCTGAGGAAAACATCTGAGAAGTTTGTATTTAGTTCCTACTACGTAGTTGTGGCATGGGGGTGGGGAGGTGGAGCGGGGAGTCACCCCTAAGGGTCCAAAACCAAATCGACAAAACGAAACCAAGCCGTTTGATATGCGATAATAGGAAATGGGTGCAGTATTGTTGTACATATTATCTTCCTAACTTCCCAAAGAAGATGTTGAAACAAGTACTTTTCTATAATCATGTAAAATTTTCTATGGAATTACAGCACACTGAAAAGAATGCAGTAAAATAACGTTCATATACCTTTCATGTGAAACATTTAACCACCAAAAAGTAACCCATAAAATAGCGTGATTAAACAGCTCGGTGTAAGTCACTGAGCCCCACTATATGCTGTTGGTACTCGTACGTCAGCAGAAGTGAGACTGCTCGGTGTAACAGTAACCCTCTTGCATGGCCAGAGTCTTACTTTAGTAAGAGAAATGTGACACAGGCGTCAAATTAATCTCAGAATGAGAGAGCACAACATGTGGGACGTCACAAGAATCGACATTGGGCATACTCTTCTTCTTAATCTACTTAAACTTTACAGAGCTATTCAAAAACTTTAACGTTTCTTGATGACACTAGCATACTAATCAAGGGCCGAAACTCAACGTTAGAAGACACAGCTCAGATGACAGAACAGCTTTACCATAATCCACAGCTGTCACTTTAAGCCACAGTCCCACAATACACTCGTGCTATTTTAAAGAAGCATTAATGACCTGTTAGCACTAGAAGTAGACGTTAGTTCTCATACAATAAAAAAATTATGTTAAATTCCTTGGGGAGCAGTTGGATAGTAACTTAAAATGGAATCAATATACAGATACGCTAATCAAGAACCTCAGTTCGGCATGTTACGTTCTTAGAAGCATCTCTTATTGTGTTGATCTAAAGGCAAGAGGGTATTAGAATATGTTCATTCCCTGTCGTCTTGCTGAAATATTTTCAGGGGCAGTGCAGCTAAAGCTAATATCTTGGTTTCCAGAAGAAGCGAGCAGTAAGAATATTGTGTGCAGTAGATAACCTTACATCCTACAAGAGCCTCTTCAGGTACCTTGGATTTCTTAGGCTCACTCCTCAATGTATTTACTTCTTAACTGTTTTTGATGATGGCAATAAAAGTACGTTTCTGGTGAACTGTGATATACGTAATACCTGTATAAGGTTCTGAGTCGATTTATATTGTCTGGTGGAAGAATATTTACAAATTTCCTGCCCGCATCTCGTGGTCGTGCGGTAGCGTTCTCGCTTCCCACGCCCGGGTTCCCGGGTTCGATTCCCGGCGGGGTCAGGGATTTTCTCTGCCTCGTGATGGCTGGGTGTTGTGTGCTGTCCTTAGGTTAGTTAGGTTTAAGTAGTTCTGAGTTCTAGGGGAGTTATGACCACAGCAGTTGAGTCCCATAGTGCTCAGAGCCATTTGAACCATTTTTTACAAATTTCCGCCTAACGTGAAGCAAGAATTCGGGAATAAAAATAAATAAATAAATAAAAAAATTGCAACATACCTCATTATCCATTATTTCTACAAATTATCAGAATATTTAGATTTAAGGATTAAAAATATCTGTTAGCTACACAAAAGTAGCACATGTACCAGTGTTCATTGCAGAACTGTATGACAAATAGTGACGCACATAAATACGAGAGTTGGAGCTTTAATAGTGGCAACTATTTATTTACAGCTCGTACGAAGTATATACGTTTTTCTGTTTTACTGACCTTCAGAGTAGTCACCAGCATTGTGTATAACCCGTTGCCAGCGATGTGGACGTCGTAGGATACGCTTTGCAGTGCCCGTTCTGTTGACAGTTCGAGCGGCGTGGTCTATTGCCCGAAGAATTTGTAGCAGTGCTGAATCGAACGCCGTGAAGTATTTCCTTCAGTTTAGAAATAGAGTTGAACTTACGAAGACTTAAGTCAGGGGAGTGCAGTAGGTGGTATACCACTTAGGAGCCCCATCGGTCAAGCAAATCAGAACTTCTACAAATTCGTACGAGCTGTAAAATAAATATTTGCCACTACTAAAGATCCAACCCTCATATTTTCTTTGAAAACTGCTATTGAAATGAAGTAAATATAAAGCTACGATCAGCAGACAAACAGCAGCTACACAGTATAAATGAGCAGCAGCTGCTTTCGAAGTAACCGCCTTCAGTCCATTTTACAGGTGTAAATTTAGCTGTTATTCAGGCAAAAGAAAAGGTCCACAGCCGAAGTCGTCGTATTACATGCACTGTCAAAAGTACTCGAAGTACCACACCATATCTACTGAGGCCAAGTTATTTGGTCACCTGAAAACTAGTAGTTGGTCATTGTACTATTGACAATACGAAGTATTTGATTCGAGAGCGCATGCATTTTCGTGTGGGCAGTGAGCCGTTTAAGTCGAGGAGTAGTTTCTATGGGAGTTCCATTACATGGAATAGAAATGAACATAAAGTATGAGATTCACGCAGACGTTGGCTGAAACTGGGGGATATGAGGGAGGAAGAATTTCATACGAAAGAATATATTTAAGCTAGGGAGTGACCGAAGAAATGTGATTAAGAGAGATTCAAGTGATTAAAGTGATAAGTCGCGTGTTAACAATAAGAAATGGTAATTGGCATATATTAGTACTAACAAAATTTGCATGAGCTCTTGGGGAACAATCCATATTGACTCTCACGGCAGTTTACGGGGTATTGTAATATTAGTGACAAATACGAACGCCAAACGCCTGGTACATTGAAATTCTTGTCGAACAAACAGTGAAAATATTTACAAATTTTTCTCATTACTCTTCTAACATTATTGACTACCTGCCTTACAAAAAAGTAATAACCAGAATTTATTTTGATGAAAGGCGGATACAGGATGGCTACTAGGCGCACGGGCTCAAGTATTAGCCCGTCTGTGTTTACAAGTGTGTGAATTCTACACCGAAACTAAATTTTGTTTGCCTTAAATTTACGGCCGACAATGTCCCTAAAAGATAGATCGGAGTCGACGCTGGAAGCTAACAACTGAGGATATTAAACTTCCTGGCAGATTAAAACTGTGTGCCCGACCGAGATTCGAACTCGGGACCTCATTCTGGAACTGAGGATATTATACAACAGGTTTACCGCAGCATTTCTCTGTGCAGTATGTTAAACCGTTGTGGAGGCGATGGGCCCTTGTGAGCACCCTTTATGAAGGCGAAATAGCGTGCGGCGTTGTGGTAATACAGCAGATGGATGCTTTTTATATGGGGTTCGTTGCTGTCGAACCCGTTCGCGAATGTCGTATCTCTCTCCAGCTGAACTGGCGCATAAAATCGGTTATGGCGTGGTTCTTGGTGATACCAGCGCGGATGAGCGTTGATGGCAGTTGAGAATGACTCTTCAGGTAGGCGGTGGCTACGGTGCCTGGGTTAGGAGCTCTTGCGGTCTCGCCCTTAGGAGTATATTGCACGAAGCGAGAACCATTACCTGCCATCTGACACAGGTTACACTCTCTCAGACTGCCGAAGTTGCCTCTTTTCTAAATACGCTGCTGTTGAGAAGCATTGTACCCATACCATTGTTTGCATCACGGGAGAGTACTGCATGAAGAATAAATGGGTTTTAACAGAGGACGCTCCACAATACACACAGTTTTTATTTTACAAGAGATAATACAGAAACGCAGCGAATATACGAGGGCTGTCCAGAAAGTAAGTTACGATCGGTCGCGAAATGGAAACGACTATGAAAATCCGATAAAGCTTTGCAAAGATGTGTTGGGCAGTGTCTCTAGTATGACTCTAGGTAGAATTATGTCGCTCTTTTCATTCCTGGGCTGTTAGTGAGCGCGTAAAGATGTCATAGAAAATAGTGTCTCTCGCCAAGTACGAGGGCCTGGTGAGAATTTTCCCCTGAAGCTATGCAACCAACATTACACAACTGTCGTGCGGTTTCTTCTTCAAGACAATTCTCAGCCTCATTCTGCAGGGGCAATGAAGATGTTCCTGCATCGTTTCAATTGGAAATGTTTGGTTACCCACAATACAGCCCGTAATTGTCTCCCACGAACCGCTGGCTATGAAGACAACATTTTGGCACAGACAACGAGCTTTAGGCCAGCGTAGAGAATTGGCGAAAAGCACTGGCGGCAGTCTTCTATGATGAGGGTATTGGAAAGTTGTTACAACGCTACGACGAATGTCTGAGTCAGAACGGCGACTACGTAGAGAAGTAGCTGAAAGGTGTAGCTAACTGTTACAAATGAAACATTTCTGATTTTCACTGTGATTTTCATTTCGCGATCAATCGTAACTTACTTTCTGGACAGCCCTCGTAATAAAGACATTTAAATTACTTTTGACAGTATAAATAGACAGAAACTTTGGAAGATAGTGGTGAATCCTGGATGTCCGAAACAACTAATAAATGTGACGAAAAGTTAGAACACAAATATCACTCTAGATCTCAACGGAAAAATGATAAATGAGGCACCCAGTAACAAAGGAATACGACGAGACTGCTGTGTCTCCACAACTTTGTTCTATATTTACATACATGAAAAGATGTATTTAGAGAAACAGAACTTCAAAACGTTTTGTAGCTTGACAGGAGAATACCTTTAGATAACTTACTATATGCAGACGGTGGAGTGATCCTAGCAGATAAAGAAGAGGATCTCCATAAAGTTACTTACTGAAACAAATTTGACATGGAGACCTCAACAGAAGAAATTAAGACAATGGCCTTCACAGGGGAAGGACACATTACAGCCACAACAGCAAAAGATCATAAGATTTTAGAACAACTAAACCACTTCAGTTATCTGGGCTGTGAGGTGGCATATAGTTACAGCAAAGATATACGTAGATATTAAGCTTTGTACATTCCCAGAGAGTGTGGAACGGTTATCAAGAACCTAAAAAAAAAAAAACAGAATTAGAAAACATGCTCAAATGATATTCTACAAAACTGTTGCAGACTCCGCTCTGCTCCATAGAAGCGACAGCTGGGTAATTAATAAAAAGCAAGAAAACCGTATCCAGGCGCAGGAAATCTGAAAAGAATTAAAGGTTTCACATTAGATGATAGACTGAAGAATCGAGATGCTAGAGCCTAACTTATTTTAGTCTAAATGATAAAATTCTAGGTTACAGAAGAAAATGGAACGAACGCCTGCAACGAATGGAGAGTAAGCGACTCAGCTTTGAAGAAGGAAATTACGAGGGCGACAGAGGAAGACCCCGCAAGAGATGTGTACCGTAACAGACAATTTGCCTAATACCTGAAGAGAAGAGGAACAACAAGAGCAGCAGTAACAGTAATAACGACAAGAACGACAATGTCTCTTGATCGTGGTGGCTTAAGAAGCCTGGCGTCGATTCTGACCGAAAGAAAAGTCCGTGGTTAACGCCCATTTCCCAGAGACTAACCTTAACCTAATTCTGTTAAGAAACAATGCGAATGTTTCTACGTTAGGGCAATTTACACCATCGTTTTCATTTGGGTCTTGCATGGCCCTACAATTTGTTTTATTTCCTACTTTGACTAGAGGTAGATCGTAGCAAGAAAATGATGATAGAATCCTTGTTATGCACTGAACACAAACAGGATTGACGTCAACTGGGGGTCACTGTCCACCACTATAGATCTACGAATGGTCACAAAAGGCAATAGAAGCTGCTAATGCCCAGGAGGTTGAATCTGTTGATAGCAATTTAGATTTGGAAGCTTCTAGAACGAATACTACTCGACAGTTCGTCCAGCATCGATTAGCTGCAAATAGAAAATATATTGGTTTTTAGATGGAGTTTTTTGCTACCTTATATTGAATATTACTTTGAGTATGCACAACTGTATATGGGTTTAGTACTAGGAATGAAAGAAGAGAAAGACTAATTGAGTTCTGCAATCAATTTAAGCTAGTAATAGCGAATATTCTGTTCAAGAATCACAAGAGGAGAAGGTATACTTGGCAATAGCCGAGAGATACCGAAGATTTCAGTTAGAATACAAGCAGAGATACCGAAATCAGATACTGGATTGTAAGGCGTACCCAGGAGCAGATACAGAATCAGATCACAATTTAGTTGTTATGAAGTTTAAGACACTAGTCAGGAAGAATTAATAGCAAAGAAGTGGGATATAGAACTGCTAAGGAATGAAGAGATACACTTGATGTTCTCTAATGCTATAGACGCTGCGATAAGCAACGGTTCAGTATACAGTTCAGTTGAAGAGGAATGGACATCTCTAAAAAGGGCAATCACAAAACTTGGAAAGAAAAACGTTGGTACACACAAGGTAGCTTCGAAAAAACCGTGGGTAACAGAAGAAATAGTTCAAATGATCGATAAAAGAAGGAAGTACAAAAATGTTCAGGGAAATTCAGGAATACAGATATGCAAGTCAATGAGGAATAATATAAACAGGAAGTGTAGGGAAGCTAAGGCGAAATAGGTACATGAAAAATGTAAAGAAATCGAAAAAGAAATGTTGTAGGACGGAATGACTCAGCATATAAAAAACCGAAACACCATTCGGTGAAATTGAAAGCGACGGCGGTACCTTTAAGACCGCAATGTGAATTCCGCTGTTAAATGGAGAGGAGAGACGCGAACAGTTGGAAAGAGAAACAGGAATCGATTATAGAAGAGATAAGGGATCTATTAATACGAATCAGAATTTAAAAGAGCTTAGGAAGACTTAATATCAAGTAAAGTAGAAGGGATAAATGTCATTTCATCAGAATTTCTAAAATCATTGGAGTAGTGGCTACAAACCCACTGATCATGCTGGTGTATTGACTGTGAGTCTGGGGATACCAATCCGACTTTGGGAAAAATATCATCCACACAATTCTGAAGCCTGTAAGACCTGACAAGTAGCCGGCCGAAGTGGCCGTGCGGTTAAAGGCGCTGCAGTCTGGAACCGCAAGACCGCTACGGTCGCAGGTTCGAATCCTGCCTCGGGCATGGATGTTTGTGATGTCCTTAGGTTAGTTAGGTTTAACTAGTTCTAAGTTCTAGGGGACTAATGACCTCAGCAGTTGAGTCCCATAGTGCTCAGAGCCATTTTTTTGAACCTGACAAGTGTGAGAATTCTCACAATCAGCCTGACAGCTCATATATGTTAGTTGCTGACAAGAATAATGGATAGAAGAATGGAAAAGAAAATTGAAGATGTAGTTAACTATCAGTTTGGCTTTGGGAAAGGTAAAGGCACCAGAGAGGCTTTTCTGACGCTGCAGTTGACATGGAAGCAAGACTAAAGAAAAATCAAGACACTTACACAGGATACGTCAGCTAGGGAAAAGGGTTTGACAATGTAAAATGGTACAAAATGTTCAAAATATTGAGGAAAATAGTAGTATTTGAAGGGAGAAACGGGTAATATATAATACGTACAAGAACTAAGAAGGTATGACAAGAGTGAAGAAGAACGAAATGCTTGGTTTAAAAGGGTGTAAGACAGGATGTAGTCTTTCGCGACTACTGTTCAACCTGTACATCGAAGAAACACTAATGAAAATAAAAGAAAGGTTCAACAATCGCATCAAAATTCAAGGTGAAAGGATGTCAATGATAAGATTCGCTCGTGACATTCCTATCCTGAATGAAAGTGAAGAAATATTACGGGGTCTGCTGAATGAATGAACTGTCTAATGTGTACGGCGTATTGACGGAGAATAAATCGAAGAAAGACAAGAGTAATGAGAATTAGCAACAATGAGAACAGCTAGAAACTTACCATCATGAATAGTGATCACGAAGTAGATGAAGTTAGGCAACAAAATAACCCATGACGGACGGAGCAAGGAGGACGCAAAAACCAGATTAGCACGGGAAAAATTGGCATTCCTGGCCAAGAGAAGTGTACTAGCAACAAGCATAGGCCTTAATTTGAGGAAGAAATTTGTGAAATTGTACGTTTGAAGCACAGCATTGTACGGTAGTGGAACATGGTCTGTAAGAAAACTGGTACGGAAGAGAACTGAAGCATTCGAGATGTGGTGCTACAAACGAATGTTGAAAATTAGGTGGTCTGATAAGGTATGCAATGAGGAAGTTCTCCGCGGAATCGGCGAGGAAAGGAATTCATGGAAAACACAGACAATAAGAACGGACAGGGTGAAGGATACCAGGGAGAAATTTGGGTAGTGAATTAAATTTCAAGGAGAAGAAATATAAACTTTTCGGTATGCCGATGACATTATAATCTGCTAGAGAAAACAAAGCACTTGCAAGAGCAGTTGTACGGAATGGATAGTCTCTTGAAATAGGATGTAAGATGAATATCAACAAACGTAAAACAAAGGTAGTGAAATGTAGTCAAATTAAATTGGGTGATCTGTAAGAATCAGGTTAGGATTTCATACACTAAGAGTAGCCAATGAGTTTTCCTATTTGGGCAGTAAAATAACTGATGATGGACGAAGTAGAGAGGATATAAAAAGGAATAGCAAGAAATTTTTTTCTGAAGGAGATAAATTTTTTAACATAGGATATGAATTTAAGTGTTAGCAAGTCTGTTCTAAAATAATGTGTATGAAAGTGTGACCTGGACGACAAGCAGTTCAGAGAAGAAGAGAACAGACGTTTTTGAAATGTGGCCCTACAAAAGAGTGTTGATAATTAGATGACTAATTAAGAATGAGGTACAGAATAGAACTGTGGAAAAAAATGTGTGCCACAGTTTGACTCATAGAAGGTACCAGTTGATAGGAAACATACTGAGGCATGAAGGGAATTGTTAATTTCGTAATGGAAAGAAGTGTGGGGGATAAAAATTATGGGCGGAAACCAATATATTGAAAATAGAAATCAGGTTCAAATGGATGTCGGTTTGAGTAGCTATTCAGAGATGAAAATGTTTGCACGTAATGGGCTACGGCCGAGACGCGAATTAAACTATAAAAACAACAACAAAAACTAGAATATATACTTAAGAAGAAAGTCAATCTTTGTAGTCGTTTTGTGGTGTAGAGCGACGATGAACATCTGGAACTAATGACAACAGAGGTCTGTTGTTGGTAAGTAAATAGAAGTTTACTCCATAAATGTAAGTATAGAACTTGCAAACTATATTTTACGACCACTCCTTCTGTATCTGTAACTGACTTGCGCTGACGTCAATGTTTTAGAAAAGTAAGCCACCTCGTTCACCTTTTATTTTTTTTTTGTCTCAAAGCGGTAAAACTGCTGCAATACAATACTTTGATTTTTCTGTAGCGTTACAAATGCGGTACGGGTTAAGAAGCTAAATGGAAAAGTATTTCCAAATTTGGTATAAATTTTAAAAGGTACGCAAGTATTACGCAGGAACTTTTAGGACAAAACCAGAGCATTAATTAAAATCAATGTTCCCATAAATTCATGTAGTTATTTCAAGTTGGGTAGAGGTTGTGACGTCTCCTGGCAATACATTTGCAAAATCGGCATAATATATGTGAAAAAGATACATTTATCTGTATTATCATTATTATTTCTTTCCTTTCTCAGACATTATGTCTGGTTAAAAATGGAAAGTGACGCGGACCTTGATCAAGCGTGACTTCCTTTTAACTGTACGGTATATGTTACATTGCATTTAGGAACTTTCGGGTAATTGAACAAGTATCAATAATTACAGATTTCTGTAGTTGTATATATAAGTTTGGATGTAGCTGTATTGCGTTGATGTACTGGTGTATATTGTGTGATATGACGCCTGTAGTTGATAGTATAATCGGTATATTGTCGACTTTATCCTGATGCCACATGTCCTTGACTTCCTCAGCCAATTGGATGTAATTTTCAATTTTTCCTCCTGTTTACTTCTGTATATTTGTTGTATTGGGTATGGATATTTTGATTAGTTGTGTTAATTTCTTCTTTTTATTGGTGAGTATGATGTCAGGTTTGTTATGTGGTGTTGTTTTATCTGTTATAATGGTTCTGTTCCAGTATAATTTGTACTCATCATTCTCCAGTACATTTTGTGGTGCATACTTGTATGTGAGAAAGTGTTGTTTTATTAGTTTATGTTGTATGGCAAGTTGTTGATGTATTATTTTTGCTACATTGTCATGTCTTCTGGGGTATTCTGTATTTGCTAGTATTGTACATCCGCTTGTGATGTGATCTACTGTTTCTATTTGTTGTTTGCAAAGTCTGCATTTATCTGTTGTGGTATTGGGATCTTTAATAATATGCTTGCTGTAATATCTGGTGTTTATTGTTTGATCCTGTATTGCAATCATGAATCCTACGGTCTCACTGTATATATTGCCTTTTCTTATTATTATTATTATTACGAGGTGCATTCAAGTTCTAAGGCCTCCGATTTTTTTTCTAATTAACTACTCTCCCGAAATCGATGAAACTGGCGTTATTTCTCGACGTAATCGCCCTGCAGACGTACACATTTTTCACAACGCTGACGCCATGATTCCATGGCAGCGGCGAAGGCTTCTTTAGGAGTCTGTTTTGACCACTGGAAAATCGCTGAGGCAATAGCAGCATGGCTGGTGAATGTGCGGCCACGGAGAGTGTCTTTCATTGTTGGAAAAAGCCAAAAGTCACTAGGAGCCAGGTCAGGTGAGTAGGGAGCATGAGGAATCACTTCAAATTTGTTATCACGAAGAAACTGTTGCGTAACGTTAGCTCGATGTGCGGGTGCGTTGTCTTGCTGAAACAGCACACACGCAGCCCTTTCCGGACGTTTTTGTTGCAGTGCAGGAAGGAATTTGTTCTTCAAAACATTTTCATAGGATGCACCTGTTACCGTAGTGCCCTTTGGAGCGCAACAGGTAAGGATTACGCCCTCGCTGTCCCAGAACATGGACACCATCATTTTTTCAGCACTGGCGGTTACCCGAAATTTTTTTGGTGGCGGTGAATCTGTATGATTCCATTGAGCTGACTGGCGCTTTGTTTCTGGATTGAAAAATAGCATCCACGTCTCATCCATTGTCACAACCGACGAAAAGAAAGTCCCATTCATGCTGTCGTTGCGCGTCAACATTGCTTGGCAACATGCCACACGGGCAGCCATGTGGTCGTCCGTCAGCATTCGTGGCACCCACCTGGATGACACTTTTCGCATTTTCAGGTCGTCATGCAGGATTGTGTGCACAGAACCCACAGAAATGCCAACTCTGGAGGCGATCTGTTCAACAGTCATTCGTCGATCCCCCAAAACAATTCTCTCCACTTTCTCGATCATGTCGACAGACTGGCTTGTGCGAGCCCGGGGTTGTTTCGGTTTGTTGTCACACGATGTTCTGCCTTCATCAAACTGTCGCACCCACGAACGCAATTTCGACACATCCATAACGCCATCACCACATGTCTCCTTCAACTGTCGATGAATTTCAATTAGTTTCATACCACGCAAATTCAGAAAACGAATGATTGCACGCTGTTCAAGTAAGGAAAACGTCGCCATTTTAAGTATTTAAAACAGTTCTAATTCTCGCCGCTGGCGGTAAAATTCAATCTGCCGTACGGTGCTGCCATGTCTGGGACGTATTGACAATGAACGCGGCCTCATTTTAAAACAATGCGCATGTTTCTATCTCTTTCTAGTCTGGAGAAAAAAAATCGGAGGCCTTAGAACTTGAATGCACCTCGTATTATTATTTCATTTCTGTATGAATAATTGTCTATTAAGAAGAGTCTGTAAAAAAGGAAATAATCATTTTTCATTTTTGTGGACTATTTATGTATCTATATTTTGCAAATTACGTCTGTGGTCGGCGAGTGTGGAAATCGAAGCAGACAATGATAATTGAAAAAATTAACAAAGATATTTATTAGCATACTGACTTCATTATAAATAGTGGAGAATTAAATGTTACTCTCTGTGTCTTCTTGTAGCCGTTACAGTTGTAAGAGCCTGTGACGCTCGCTTGAATGCTTGATTAGCTTTCTTTTGTTCGAGAAAGACGACACTGGAGGCTGTTGTATAAAAAAGGAGTGTACTTGGAATCTATGTTGATTTTTGAATATAGAAATTGTTAAAAATACTTGTAATAATTTATTGCTAGCTTGCCCAGTATTTCATTCCACATTTTTAGCCGTTTTCAGAATTTTTCATGAAGCATAGCTGCGCGGCGATCGCGGGAGCCGCTGCCGCGGCAAATTCACATTATAATTGAATGAAAGCAGTTTTCCCGCAATTAAGCGAGCAGGTAATGGTACATCAAAATTATTTCTTTCAGCTTCCCGGAGACCTAAGGGGAGAATTATGGATTTTGTTAATTCATTTTCAGGTCGACGTGGGCACTTGCTATTACGATCTCAGTGACGTAAATAATTTACGTAAATCAGAGTGGTTAAACTTTACTCGTGTGATATCAAAGAGTGCTGTGTTGAAACCTGTTCTAGCTAATAATAATATTAAAATCAAATTTCATTTTTTGTTTCATGCTCTCGTGTTAGTCGTGGCAATCAATAGTGTTCATATGTTAAAAATACACTGCAGCATTTATATTTAGCGAACATTGCATACTGTAACTTCGGTACGTGTAAATAAGAGTAATTTTCAGCGCATTTCAGAGATGAAAGTAGAGAAGGACATGTTTAATTTTATAACTAGTTACAGTAATGATACCGTGTTCCATTTCTAACAGGCCAGTTCAGTGTTATATGAAAATAGTTTGCAAATTAAAGATCACACGTTAACAGCAGGTCGAGGTGCAAAAGTTAAGGTTTCTCAACTACAGAAACTAATAGTGAGAATCGCATGTTATCTTCTGTGCTCGCAACAATAAGCAATATAAAGTTAATTAAAATGTTATGCAACATAAAATACATATAAAATCAAAAAGTGCGCGGTGGGGAGACGCGACAAAGTGATGTTCAGATATGTCCAGTCACTTATGTGCCTTTACCGAATCTACTTGTGTAGCTTCCTTCCTTATCTTTGAAAATATAACATTCATTTTTTTACAGAGAAACTGTAACAACATAGTCCTGGGGCAGCCGAACTCAGAACCATACAAATTAAAGGTAAGACTAGGCTGTAGTTGTCCTGTCAGTAGAGTATGAATTTCAGTGGAGCCATATCATGTCACTAGTGGTGTGCGTGTAGTTTAGGGATAGTTGTCTGTGACAGGACAGAATTAAGTGTAGATAGAATTCCTCATTGTGTGGTGTATTGTGTACAAGTTTATATATTTTGTGTGCAACGACTAAGTCGACAGATATTGTATCTAAGTTCGTAAACCATAAATATGGTCAAACTGCTGTGCAATAAACAGGCAATATGGATACTGAGGAACATTAACCAATCAGTGCAGTGAACGTAGAAGTGAGTGCTTTAGAGAGCACAAGCAATCTCTTTGAGGAAATTCCCTGTGAGACTGTGGGGGCGGAGGCACAGAAAGTGGTGCCACCCTCCACCAGTGCCCAGTCAGACGTAGAAAAAGAAGTAGTACAACCACCAGCAGAGCAGGAACCAGATATTGGTAATCTGCCTGGTGGATATTCGATTCGGGTCATGTTAGAGCCCATGCTAAATTATCAGGCGAAGTTAGCCCAACATCAGGCTGAGCGGGACCGCCAGCAAGCGTAAAAAGCCAAGCAAATGGAAGCCTTTTTTCTGCCAACAAGCGGAAAAGGATGGAAAAATAGAAAGGTTTCTTGCACAGCAAGCAGAGCGTGACCAACAAGTAGTACAGTCCTTAGAATCCGTGCAGAAGGAGATAGTAAATATGAAACAAACCTTTGAGTCAATACCGAAAGCTGTGCCGGCCGGTGTGGCCGAGCGGTTCTAGGCGCTACAATCTGGAAACGCGCGACCGCTACGGTCGCAGGTTCGAATCCTGCCTCGGGCATGGATGTGTGTGATGTCCTTAGGTTAGTTAGGTTTAAGTAGTTCTAAGTTCTAGAGGACTGATGACCTCAGAAGTTAAGTCCCATAGTGCTCAGAGCCATTTTTGAACCGAAAGCTGTACAGCAGTTTACTGTGCAAGTAAATAATCTGCAGTTAGCGAATACCACCGTTATAGATCAAATGGGCATTTTAGCTAACCGAATCGAAAAATTAGAACTAGATTGTACACAACTTGTCGAAAACAAACTGAACGAACAAGCGACTAAAATTGAAGCTGAGTTTAATTCCTGGTTAGAATCGGAAGACAGTGAAATCGAGAAAAGATTGGTTCAAAGGTGAAAGCAGCTTTTGACGATAAAGACTCTGAATCTTTTAGCACTGTAATCAACAGCCAAGTACAGAGTGATGTTCAGACTATCAAACAAATACTAAGTGATAATATCCCTCATTGGCAGATGAACATAGCTAAGCGGATATCAGACTTGGAAAAAGGTTTAGCTGGTAGCAGCAAACGTGCAGAAAATGAAAGTGTGTCGCCTGTAACCAATGTTTTCGGTAACGCACAGACGTATGCGCGACGTAATAATGATGAGTCTACGTGCGATAATGCGAAAAGCTGCAGCTCCAGCTCAGAGCAGGCAGCCTATGCACGAGGCGCGAGTGTATACAATTCAAAAATATTGTCGAGGAAAGTTTAATTAAGACTTTCACTACCGAACGAAAGTCAGTACATCCGGTGGTGTTTATTAAAAGTTTCAGAAACATCTTGCCAAGGGCATGGAATGAAGCGCAGAAAATACGTCATTTCCTATATCCATGATGACGCAGCATTATGGGCTACTGAAGTAGCGGACAGCTGCATGACAATTTGAGAAAGCATTTTTAGCAAAATATTGGTCGCCTTGCATCCAAGAGAGGCTTAGAAAAGAGGTGTATAATCCTGAACCTTATTCAGCTCGTCTTGGAAACCTAAGACGATATTCTGAAAAATACATCAACAAGACGCGCTATTGGGACGAGCCTATGTCGTCGAGAGACATTATTAGGCTACGTAATTCTCACTTATCTACCCACATTAAGGAAAAGCTGATACACCTTCCCGAAAATGACATGGAACATTTCCTGTCAGTACTAGATTCGATCGATCTTATACAGGAAGACGAAGTCACCGTGTGAACCCGCAAGAAACAATGGCTCAGGATGCACAAACGGTAGAAATAGTATTGCACCGAACCAAAACCATGAAAATGGTGGGGGCGGTAGTAGACGGCATGAATATCATCCGAGTAGTAGCAACAACCGAACTCAAAATGGTTATGAGCATCCGTCAAATAGTAAAAAAGGTAGATTTGACGATCGATATGATTCCGGAGCAGCTGGAGCCAACTGCTGGAAAAATGCGGTAGGTCAA
Source organism: Schistocerca nitens (assembly GCF_023898315.1). Classification (NCBI taxonomy): domain Eukaryota; kingdom Metazoa; phylum Arthropoda; class Insecta; order Orthoptera; family Acrididae; genus Schistocerca; species Schistocerca nitens. Next base: position 494,404,597 of record NC_064619.1, on the reverse strand, counting down.
TGGCACGATAATTACAATGAAAACAGCCGTAACTGGAATCATAATCACAGACCGAGCCAATACCGGCAAAGTAATCAAAATAATGAGAGGTATGATACCACAAGACCACAGTAGCAAAACGCGCCTATCGCGCAGCCGTGGCGACCGCAAAATCAAAATGTGCATATTATAGAGATCACGAATAACAACCGTCCAAGCACCTCGCACGAAAATAGTTCGACAAACTAGAATCGGCCACGATATGCTCTCCGTCGATGGCCGTGGGGTGGAGTGAGAGCACCACATATTATAGTATACCTGAAATGACATGCTGCGTTACAATGACGGAATTAGTATGGAACATGACCTCCCAACAGAACTGCACGGACCGGGGTCGCATATTCGAATCCTGCCTCGGGCATGGACGTGTGTGATGTCCTTAGGTTAGTTAGGTTTAAGTAGTTCTAAGTCCTAGGGGACTGATGACCTCACACGTTAAGTCCCATAGTGCTCAGAGCCAGAACCGCACGAATGTGCAAAGAATAATAATGAAGGCATACACGTAATCCTAGAAGCAAAAATCTATGATGTTATTGTAAACGTTATCATTAACACAGGTGCTTCGGTCAGTGTAATAAGTGCAGAACTGTTTAAAGCGCATGGGAAGGGACGAAGTATACCGAATTTCCCAGTGAACAACTGCAAGGTGTCTGGAGCCGTAAGCTCACAGAGACAGTTAATTCAGCACCAGGTGCAGGTGGAAATACGTAAAGAGGACGAAGCCATAGTGAGCTCTTTCCTCGCTGTTGAGCTGTTAAGCGTGGCCTGTAAAAATGTTCAAATGTGTGTGAAATCTTATGGGACTTAACTGCTAAGGTCACCAGTCCCTAAGCGCACACACTACTTAACCTAAATTATCCTAAGGACAAACACACACTCCCATGCTCGAGGGAGGACTCGAACCTCCGCCGGGACCACCTGGGCTGCATACTAGGAGTAGATTTCCTCCGGAAGAGGGACGCAGTGATCGACCTCTCCGCAGGAAAGCTAAGCATAATTAATAAAGGAAGAAGAGTTAAACTGTCAATGATGAGATCGAAAGAGGTACTTGTGCCATGTTGGAACAAGATAAATATCAGGTGCAGAAACCTATGTGTACTACACTTAGATAATAATTCACCAACAACTGATATTTATTATCCCAACAGGCAAAGTAATGAGTTTGAAGTAAATTTAGATGCATTGCGGAATAAAGTTCAGGAATATGAAACATTAAGCCCTATACAAAAACAATAGCTAACGCAGCTGCTGTCAGAATTTGCAATGATATTTTGTGAACGACCAGGAGTAATTAGGCGTTACAACTATCATATAGAGGAGACGACCCACAAAACGTATTGTCGATCGTCTTACCCCATCCCATGGTCGAAAAGGGAGGCAGTGGCAAAAGAGATTCGAAGAATGTTTGGGTGGGATATCATCGAACCCTCTCTCACTGTATAGTAGCGGTAGTGAAAGCCAATGGAAAAATTCCTCTGGTTTTAGACGCACGGGACATCAACAAAATTATTGTACCCGTAAGAACACGTCCAGAAAATCTGGATGAGCAAATACAAAAATTTCAACGAGTGCAGTACTTAACCTCGACTGATTTGTGAAGTTCATACTGGCAGATTCCACTTACGCCGAAATCCAGAAAGTACACAGCATTTATATTCGGAGGGCGAAGTTATCAGTTTAAAGTACTTCCATTCCGATTGTATGTAAATGCCGGATTGTTTATTACCATACTAGACACAGTACTCGGACCAGACCTATTAGAACGAATTACTTTATATGTTGACGACTTGTTAATTGCAACTGCTACGTGGTATGTGCATGTGGAATTAATGCACAGAGTCTTAGAAAGATTTAAACAGGCAGGTGTGACAGCAAATCTCGAGAAATCGAAATTTGGGCACAATAGAATTAAATTCCTAGGCCATATTGTCACGTCGAACGGCATCGGCCCAGATAATAAAAAATTAGAAGCAATCCAAGAATTCGCTAGACGAAGAACAAAGAGGTAATTAAAGGCATTTATTGCACTTACGTCCTATTTCAGGAGGTTTATGCCTGAACAATTACTAAATGATGAATCATTGTTAAATTTACTGCGGATAAATGTTCAGTGGATCTGGACTGACAAGTGCCAGAAAGCTTTTGAAGTTAGCAAAACAGCCCTCGTGAATGCAAATATTCTGCAACACCTGGACATGTCAAAAAACTTTTGTCTCGCAACGGACTCGTGTTCTTATGGTTTGGGAGGGTGTCTGTTTCAATGGGAGGAAGGCAGAGATCTGGCTGCAATAAAAATTATCGAATTTGCTAGTAGAATTTTAACTAGCTGCGAGAGAGCTTATTCAGCGACGGAACTGGAAACACTCGCAGTAGTCTGGGCTGTCAATAAATTCAATTATTATCTATACGGAAACGAAATCAAAGTGTACCGTGATCACCAGGCATTAAGTTTTTTAATGTCCTGCAAGTTATTTCATACAAGATTAAAGAGATGGATGCTAACCTTACAGGAATATCAGATAAAAATAATGTATATAAAAGGTCAAGACAGTATAGTACCAGATGCTTTGTCGCGACTGCCGTTGGGCTTACCGAAGTTAGTTGAGATGTTAGAGCAATCAGCCGAGTACAAAGTACTTCTAGTGCAGAACCACATGCATAGGAAGGATTTTCTACGTATGTGCAAGAAAATGAAGGAATTACAAAGATCTGACCCTATGTGGGGAGAAATTATTAACAATATCGAAACCGGGATCAACAAGAGGCCAGCAACGTTAGAAGATTGTAGATAACATTTTGTATCATAAACGCAATGCATTAGAAGACTGCTGGGCAATATGAATACCCAGTCAATCGGTCAGAGCAGTAATATGGCACACGCATTTGGCATGGGGCCACGCAGGAATTGGAAAGTGTGCGGAGCTCATAGCGAGATACTGCTACGTTCCTAAAATAAAACGTCAAGTTCAGGCAATAGTTAGGGCTTGCGTTATTTGCCAGAAATCAAAACACAATAACAGATCCAGAAAATTTGAACTTCATCATATAGTCCCGCAACGACCACTCCAATTAGTATCATTGGATAAAGCAGGTCAATATCCCATGGCTAGGGCAGGGATGAAGTACATACTAGCAGTATACGATATTTTTTTCCAAGTATTTGGAAATTTTTCCAATGAAATCAGCTACGACTAAGAGCATAGTTAGAAGAATTAATCAAGAGTACATACCTCAGGTAGTAAAACCCGAATCCATGATTACTGATAATGCTACCAACTTCACTGGTCAACTTGGAATAATTACTTAAGAGAACAAGATGTACAGCATATACTTGTAGCCAGATTCCATCCCGAAGCAAGTTTAGTGGAAATACTTAAATAAGTTCCTCAGAATCTACATTTCAAAACGACACTCAAAACTGGTCGAGTTGATACCGAAATTCGTAGAAATACAGAATCTAACACCCCGCTCCAGTACGGGATACCCACCCACGGAGATGCTAAATGGAGATGATAAGGCGCGGAATCAATGGCTTGTGCCTCTTACGAAACTCCCCACCAAAGTGGAGACAAAGGAGGAGAAAGTGAAAAAGGTATGGGACAACCGAAACAGCTGTGCTGCCAAGAGGAAGCAAAAATACGATCGGGGTGTGAGGAACACACAGAAATATAATATAGGGGACTTGGTACTAATTCGTAACCACCCAAAATCGTCAGCTACGCTGAAACAGAAGAGTAAATGGCAATTAATGCATTCAGGACTCTTTGTAGTGGTTAAGGTGCCAAATGGATGTAGTTATCTGTTGGCACATCCTCAAACTGGAAAAATCAAAGGACTATACCCACGCAAAGCCGTGAAACTATTTGTACGATAATTTGTAAATAGCAGACGTCAGGAAATTTCATATTTGTGTCTTAGAATGTAAGAGTGTTCAGTTTTAAGTATGAATTATGTACATTCAGCTTTGAAAGTCAAGACAGTTTAGGAATATTTATGGTGTGAGCAAAGACTCAATAGAAAGTGTAATGATGTGCTGGATGAAAATTTGCTTGCAGACAGATTAGTGTCAGCTGATCAAGCAGTGAAAAATTTGTTGTTTGATGATGGTGAGGTACCATACTCCGAGGAGCATAGGGGACGATGCAGAAGACCCGGACTGCCACACTAGTCAAGGTCCTAGCCCAGGTGGTTTGCCATTGCCTTCCTCCGACCATAATAGGGATGAATGATGATGAAGACGACACAACAACGCCCCGTCATCTCGAGGCAGGAAAATCCCTGACCCCGCCAGGAATTGGACATGGGACCCCGTGTACGGGAGACGAGAACGCTACTGCAAGACCACGAGCTGCAGATATTTCTTGTTTAGAAAGTATAAAACAATTTCTTGAGGCATTTTACTATGTGTATAGATAATTGATGATTAATTTGCATATAAGACTATAATAGCTTTAATTGTGTTAGGTTAAAGTAAGCCCTGAGAGGGTCTTTATTTAAATGAAAGTAACTTTGAGTCATAGGATGATTATGTATACCAGGGTTACCACCAATAGTGATATGAGAGCGACACTAGAATAAATTCAGTCTGAACCAAACCCATTTTTTTCTTACGTGCACTTTGTATGTACCAATGCTTCAATTGAAGCCAGTGTATTTTGTACACGTCTTTGAACATTGACTGCGCGTTATACGAATTAATTCATTCTACGCGGAAACTACACTGTAGTCCCGTAGGACAGATTATTCATGCAAATTCTGACACGAAATAAAATATTTATTGAACATTGTGCCCAAGTCCAGCTGATATGCACATTATGAGATCTGTTTACTGAAGTAGTTATAACTCGGCAAGCTACACAGAAAAAAACTAATGAACAAAGTCACACACCTTCATGTAATTGTGAAAAAGTCATTTATACATTGAAAAAATGTTAAGAAAAGTACAATGAACATTGTAAATGTAACAGACTCACCATAAGTGAAAATGTGTAAAGAAGCGACAGCCTGCCTTCCAGGTAGATTGTGTGTACATATGAAATCTTGCAGACAGACGGAATATTGTGTGTAGACGGGACAGAGAGTGACTCTTGGAGCTGTACCAATATATACGTCGAAGTAAATTGAATGATGAGTTACGCACTGTCATAATCTTCTTCTTTTTCTTTCGCTGACGCCATAGTCCCGCAGTGATCGCAAGGTCGGCGTGGTTACAACGGATTTGGCAATGTTAGTGTTAGGGATGGCCGGATGCCCTTCCTGCCGCCACCCCATACCCCTCAGGATGAAATCATTGTACCCCAACTGACTGCGTCGAGTGTAAATCGTGAAATAGTGCGGACGTTTTTCAAATGTCTGCAACGCGAGTAACTGAAACGGAACGTGGGGACCAGCCCGGTACTCACGTAGCGCGATGTGGAAAACCGCCTAAAAACCACATCCAGACTGGCAGGCACATAGGCCCTCGCCGTTAATCCGCCAGGCGGATTCGATCCGGGGCCGGTGCGCCTACCCGAGTCCAGGAAGCAGCGCGTTAGCGCTCTCGACTGCCCTGGCGGGTACACACTGTCATAATGCAGTGCTCAAATAATAACAAAATTACCATGTGTAAGTGAGTAGGACGATAACAATAAACATCGCTCGACGGAAACAATTAGTGTTTGTGAACTGAAATGATTTCACATGTTGAGAGACGCTCAGACAGCGCATCGACCGTGAGAATTAAGCAAAAGTTGTCACAGTGCAGTTCAGTTGCCAGGCCATGAAAAACGTTATCACGCCGACATATTCTGTGCAAACCAGCGAATCGACGGCTTACTGGACAATAAACGCTGATTAATCAAATTGCATTCTACTCCCACAAGTTATAATGTGTTTCCTTAAAGATAGTATACTGTGGTGTAATGTTTTTTACATGTATTTTGACAGAGATCCGTGCGGAGGAGCAGCAAGGGGATGCAGTGTCGCCTCCAGTCAGCTGATCGTGGGTGAAACATCCGCAACACGCCACATCGGTGGAGCGGTCCGGCTCAGCTCGCGAATGCGCAGGCGCCACCAAGTGCCAAACCATTACTGCTTCTGCGGGTACGCGGCGTCGATCCCGGTCCTCGCTGAGACACCGTGTTCCAGCTGACGCTCCGGGACACAACACTGACCTCACCCCACCGCACGCACCGTCCAACGTCATTGTTAACATTTCGTCGAATATAAACCTCAATGTCGATGAACCAAACATCAGAATTATTTTTATAATACGAACTTACGACAAATGACAAACACTAACTCATTCTAGTAATGAACTCAAACTACACTACTGGCCATTAAAATTGCTACACCACGAAGATGACGTGCTACAGGCGCGAAATTTAACCGACAGGAAGAAGATGCTGTGATATGCAAATGATTAGCTTTTTAGAGCATTCACACAAGGTTGGCGCCGGTGGCGACACCTACGACGTGCTGACATGAGAAAAGTTTCCAACCGATTTCTCATACACAAACAGCAGTGGACCGGCGTTGCCTGGTGAAACGTTGTTGTGATCCCTCGTGTAAGAACGAGAAATGTGTACCATCACGTTTCCGACTTTGATAAAGGTCGGATTGTAGCCTATCGCGATTGCGGTTTATCGTATCGTGACATTGTTGCTCGCTTTGGTCGAGATCCAATGACTGTTAGCACAATATGAAATCGGTGGGTTCAGGAGGGTAATACGGAATGCCGTGCTGGATCCCAACGGCCTCGTATCACTAGCAGTCGAAATGACAGGCATCTTATCCGCATGGCTGTAACGGATCGTGCTGCCACGTCTCGACCCCTGAGCCAACAGATGGGAACGTTTGCAAGACAACAACCATCTGCACGAACAGCTCGACGACGTTTGCAGCAGCATGGACTATTAGCTCGGAGACCGTGGCTGCGGTTACCCTTGGCGCAGCATCACAGACAGCAGCGCCTGCGATAGTGTACTCATCGACGACCCTGGGTGCACGAATGGCAAAACGTCATTTTTTCGGATGAATCCAGGTTCTGATTATAGCATCATGATGGTCGCATCCGTGTTTGGCGACATCGCGGTGAACGCACGTTGGAAGCGTGTATTCGTCATCGCCATACTGGCGTATCACCCGGCGTGATGGTATGGGGTGCCATTGGTTACACGTCTCGGTCACCTCTTGTTCGCATTGACGGCACTTTGAACAGTGGACGTTACATTTTAGATGTGTTACGACCCGTGGCTCTACCCTTCATTCGATCCCTGCGAAACCGTACATTTCAGCAGGATAATGCACGACCGCATGTTCCAGGTCCTGTACGGGCCTTTCTGGATACAGTAAATGTTCGACTGCTGCCCTGGCCAGCACGTTCTCCAGATCTCTCACCAATTGAAAACGTCTCGTGAATGGTGGCCGAGCAAATGGCCCGTCACAATACGCCAGTCACTAATCTTGATGAACTGTGGTATCGTGTTGAAGCTGTATGGGCAGCTGTACTTGTACACGCCATCCAAGCTCTGAGTGACCCAATGCCCAGGCGTATCAAGGCAGTTATTACGCCCACAGGTGGTTGTTCTGGGTACTGATTTCTCAGGATCTATGCACCCAAATTGCGTGAAAATGTAATCACGTATCAGTTCTAGTATAATATATTTGTCCAATGAATACCCGTTTATCATCTGCATTTCCTCTTCGTGTAGCAATTTTAACGACCAGTAGTGTATGAACCTATTACACACTACATGTTAGATGCTTTCTTCATATTAGCAATATAAACTTGCACGAGTAAATTGTCCCAGTAGAATGTCTATAATGGACAATTACGAGCCAAAGTCATATACTACTTTGAATTATTTAATGAACAATATTGTACTTTCCCTAAAACATAAATGTGAGCATTACCACTGATGTGGAATTTCATAAACGTACAGTGTAGAAAAGGACAGAATTTTAACATTTTTGTCGGATAACTCTCGTCTTTTGTGCTTCAAATTGTGAACACCTGACAAGTGTCGAACTTCAGTCATATAAACCGAGAGAACTGTGTTAAACTGCGAAGCAAGCGAGATGACCATGGCTCCGGTGCAGTTTTTCCAGGTTTCCTGAACGCACACAACCCGAATGGGGGAACCAAAACTGCAATGATCCTGGGACTTGGTATACGGTCAGCTCGCAAAGTGGAGGAGCAACATACACTCCTCGAGAAAGTATTGGACAGTATCAATAAACTACCGTGTGACGTAGTGAACAAAATAAACTCTATGTACAACACACAAAGTGATATACAATAATTGTGTTGACGTCAATGGGAACATATCGACAAACATTTGCCAGTGTTAGACACATGCTGCCAGCGCTCATTGTGACGTCTGCTGGCAAGACATTTTCAAAATCGGTGTAATATATGTGAAAAAAGAAACATTTATCTGCATTATTATTATTTCATTTCTGTATGAACGGTTTTCTATTATGTAGAGTCTTTAAAAAAGGAAATAATCATTTTTGTGTTTGTACAGTATTTTATATCTATAGTTTGCAAATAACTTCTGTGGTCGGCGAGTGTGGAAATCGAAGCAGACAATGATAACTGCAAAAATTAACAAAGATATTTATTAGCGTAGTGAATTGATTATAAATAGTGGAGGCTTAAATGATACTCTCTCTGTCTTCTTGTACCCGTTAAAGTTGTAAGAGCCTGTGACGCTCGCTTGAATGCTTGATTATCTTTCTTTTGTTCTTTGTTCGAGATAGACGCCATTGGACGCTGACGTATAAAAAAGGTGTGTGCTTTGAATTTATGCTGATTTTTGAATATAGAAATTGTTAAAAATACTTGTAATAATTTATTGCTAGCTTGCCCAGTATTTCATTCCACATTTTTAGCCGTTTTCAGCATATTTCGAATTTTTCATGAAGCAGTGCTGCGCCGTGATTGCGGGAGCCGCTGCCGCGGCAAATTGAAATTATTATTGAATGAAAGCAGTTTTTCCGCAATTAAGCGGGCAGGTAATGGTACATTAAAATTATTTCTTTCAGCTTCCCGGGGACCTCAGAGGAGAATTGTGGATTTTATTGTGACATTTTCAGGTGTTCATGGGCAACTGCTATTACGATCTCAGCGACGTAAATGATTAACGTAAAATCAGAGTTGTAAAATTTCACTCGTGTGATATCAAAGACCGCTGTGCTGAAACCTGTTCTGGGTAATAATAACATTAAAATCAAATTTCATTTTTTGTTTCATACTCTCGTGTTAGTCGTGGCAATCAATAGTGTTCATACGTTAAAAAAAATCCACTGCAGCTTTTATGTTTAGCGAACATAGCATACTGTAACTTCGCTACATGTAAATAAGAGTGATTTTCAGTGCATTTCAGAGATGAAAGTACAGAAGGACATGTTTAATTTCATAACTAGTTACAGTAATGATACCGTGTTCCATTTCTAATAGGCCAGATCAGTGTTATATGAAAAATGTTTGCAAATTAAAGTTTTGCGTATCCCCACATAATAGGTCGAGATGCACAAAGTTAATGTTTTTCAACTACAGAAACTAATAGTGAGAATCGCATGTTATCTTCTGTGCTAGCAACAATAAGCAATATACAGTTAATTAAAATGTTATGCAACATAAACTGCATATAAAATCAACAAGCGCGCGGTGGGGAGACGCGACAAGGTGATGTTCAGATATGTCCAGTCACTTATGTGCCTTTATCGAATCTACTCGTGTAGCTTCCTTCCTTATCTTTGAATATATAACATATATTTGTATTTGGAAACGGCGTCGCCAGATTAAGTTCTCTTTGCACCAGAATAATGGCGCTTTCGTCAAGCAAATGCAAGAAATTCATTTCGTAATTTTTTTACAACAATAAAAATTGCAGGCTTGATTATTACAAGCAGAGAAATCGGAGGCAATGTGTATATTAAGAACTCAAATATTTATTACGAGGTAGATTTACAAATCAGAATATGACGTCCTTCTCATATAGCGACCAGAAAACAAAATACCTTATCTCCTTCAGACAAAAAAGCGATACAGCAGCAGCGTTACAGTTGTCCAAATGTAGCATCGTATACGAAAAATACCATCATGAAGCAACGTAATCTCCCACGAAACTAAGCGGAAAGACTACTGTCTCTCACGAGGGAAGTGTGTATATCACAATATGTCTTCGAAAGCCTGCGAAGTCTGTTTAATATGTACTGTGGAAAGACTTGGCATATCTTTGAGGGACGTGAACCAATTACATTGAAATTAAATGAATGGATCGCTAGCGACGAGATCAACTAAGATGCAGTGATATGACATGATATCAATGGATATACACTCATGCTGGCTCTGAGCACTATGGGATATACACTCATGCTCATAAACTAATGATAATTGCAGAATGTGGTGCCACACAGCGCGTCACTACACTGAACTGGCGCTAATAGCATAGACACATAGGGAACACACACGACACTGATCTGTAAGTCCACAGTATTGATGATACGTTGAGAAAACCGTTCCGAAACACACGTGCTACAAAACGTCACTGTTTCCTGCGCATGTACCCCGACATCAATATATGATATGATCACCATGCACACGTACACAGGCTGCACAACGGGTTGGCATACTCTGGGTCAGGTGGTCGAGCAGCCGCTGGGGTATAGCCTCCCATTCTTGCACCAGTGCCTATCGGAGCTCCTGAAATGTCCTAGGGGTTTGAAGACGTGCAAATATACGTCGATCGAGAGCATCCCAGACGTGCTCGATGGGATTTAGGTCAGGAGAACAGGCAGGCCACTCCATTCGCCTGGTATCTTCTGTTTCAAGGTACTCCTCCACGATGGCAGCTCGGTGGGGCCGTGCGTTATCATCCATCAGGAGGAAGGTGGGCCCACTGTACCCCTGAAAATGCGGACATACTGGGGAAAAATGGCGTCCCGATACACCTGACGTGTTACAGTTCCTCTGTCAAAGACATGCAGAGGTGTACGTGCACCAATCATAATCCCACCCCACATCATCAAACAACGACCTCTATACAGGTCCCTTTCAAGAACAGGAAGGGGTTGGTATCTGGTTCCTGGTTCACACCAGATGAAAACCTGGCGAGAATCACTGTTCAGACTATACCTGGACTCGTCCGTAAACGTAACCTGGGACCACTGTTCCAATGAGCATGTACTGTGCTCTTGCCTCCGGGCTCTCCTGCGACAAGGGGTCAGTGGAATGCACCTTGCAGGTCTCCGGGCGAATAAACCATGTCTGTTCACTACTTTGTAGACTGCGCGTCTGCAGACAACAGTTCCAGTAGCTGCGTTAAGGTCCCGAGCAAGGCCACCTGCCGTACTCCGTGGCCGTCTGCAGGCCCTGATGGTGAGATATCGGTCTTCTTGTGGTGTTGTACACTGTGGACGTCCCGTACTGTAGCGCCTGGACACGTTTACTGTCTGCTGGAACCGTTGCCATAATCTTGAGATCACACTTTGTGGCACACGGAGGGTCCATGCTATGACCTGCTGTGTTTGACCAGCCTCCAGTCGCCCTAGTATTCTACCCCTTATAACGTCAGCAATATGTGTTCTTTGAGCCATTTTCAACACACAGTCCCCATTAGAACGCCTGAAAACGTCTCCACACTTACTCGCTGCACCGTACTCTGACATGCACCACCACACCTCTGCGTATGTGGACTGCTGCCAGCGCCACCGTGCGACGACCGCAGATCAAATGCACCGCATGGTCATACCCAGAGGTGATTTAAACCCGCAAACAGCACACCAGAGCTTTGTTTCACCATGTATCAGCATTATCCTTAATTTACCAGCATGAGTGTAGTTAATATGGTTGAATGTGCAGTGTAACGAATATGTAGCGAAAATTGAAAAGTTAAGCTATTCCATAAAAAGTGAAAGAAAATCTGATAGTAGTAGTTTTCGTGACTCAAATGTAGACACATCAGTTTCATTGAAAGTCTGAGGCAGACCTAGAGGTGCACTCAGGTAGCACAATGGAGACGACTTCTCCTGATTTCGTGTAGTGGTGCAGTTCACTAAGTATTCATATCTTTGTTCCTTTTAATCCTGGCACGCTAGAAAGTAATTTTCGTAAATTTTCTATATGCTCCTGTGCGTTAGTACTATGAGATACTAATGTCATTGAACTCCTAGCGTTGAGCTTAGATTTTATCTATGAAAAATTTATATTGGTGGTCATTGCATTGTTATGGCACTAATTAAGAGTAAACTACTAAATTTTAAAAAATGGTGCGACTCACCAAAATTAAAAAAACATGTTTAAAATGAGTACAGTATATGTTAAAAATATCTTAAATACGTACAGCACTCAGAAAACTGAATATTAAATACCCAAGAAATTATGAAAATAATGCCACTGGAATATTCAAGTACAGTTCGTTGCTTAATGTAGTCCCAGTCATACATCGAAAAAAATTTATCGCTGTATTGCTGTGATGAAATAAACAATTACATAAAAGAAAATGCACGGCTATTAGCGTATTAAAGAATATACGGGAATGCAGACTTTCTCGGCAAATTTCGATGGTGAAGTTTTGTCGTGTTTTCATCCGAGTAAAGGTGTCGCTCTGCAGTAACGATTCGACAAGTTTCCTATACGTCATCTTGGCCCGAAGATGACGAGCAGGAAACTTGTCGAAACGTTGCCTTAGAAGGATGCCTTGACTTGGCTGATAACCCGAGAAGACTTCGCCATATTACAGCATGCTGTAAAAAGATTCAAGTCCATAATTACTAAACATAAACCTTTATTTTTCGAAGAAATAGTAATACCGCAATAAACAGCTTTCTTTAAGCAGATGCTGCAACTTACTGGGCTCGTGCAGAAACGTGAACAAGTGGCGCACTGAAATCACACGATGTGAAGTATGTACTACAATCGGGCACAGCTGGTTCAACTTATTATCTAAGCTTAAAAAAATCAATTTGGATGTGACATATACGATACATATGGACTGAGGAAGTTGAGACAGTTACAACACAAAGGAATATTATGAATGAGTTGCTCTAAGTACCATTAAATGTGTATCAGTATCGTCAAAATGGTGTTATAAATATAAAAATTGCTTCGTAATGCACTTAAAGGAGGTATGTATTTCATAAATCAATATCGGATAAATATTTTAGCACCATTTAAACATAAAATTAAATATTTTAGGCGATGATCGTTTTCACCAACAGTCTCAGAATTTAATGCACTGAAACCTATTTGTTAAATCCGTTTTCACACAGGCCGTACCTGAGATCTTACTGCATGACTCAAGATCCCCGCTTTCAAGGTGGGCAACAATTAAAATCATTCGACATGTATCGGCTGTGTTATGAATCACAGTTTCAGGTGGCCCCTCAGAAGGAAGTGAGTACCGGTGTCCCAGTCTTTTCTAGTGAGGTACACAAATGGGAATTGTCATTTATGGATGTTGCATTCAACCAAGCACTATGCGATGTAACATCTTAATGCAGTGAAAATTGCGACGACGGTATGTTTAATCCGAAAAGGAAGGACTTCCGGTCGTGTTGCTGCAGGTGCAGGCTGTGAACACATCACAGCTAGGCAGGTGAGCACACAAGGCGAGTTGGGCAGGGTCGCCGAAGTATTACATCCCCACTGGAAGACCGATATTACAAAGAACCTTACTACCCACACGTCCTGTTCGAGTTCCCTGCTAGACACGACAACAATCTGCAGCTCCCATTCAGTTCTGCCGATCGCATGTCAACTAGCAACTTCGTCACTGGCGAAACGTATTATTCACAGGCGAGTTCACATATCTGGCTGACGCAAGGTAATGGCCTTGTTCGTCTATGAAAACCTGTGGTAAGTGGTGTATCTTCCAAATGCTGTCAAGGAAGTCGACATACTTCTAAGGTTATGTGATGTTGGTGGGGAGGCTTCAGGGTTGACGGCCATATGGATCTTCTCGTAGTCCATGGTCGCCCTACTGTCAGGCAGTACATTGGACAGATTCTGTTGGATCACGTGGTGGCTGCTGCATACGGTGATGGCCCTGAATTCTTTTTAATGCCAAGGCGTATGCGGCGGACGTCAGAAGAGTTGTCTTGCAAAACTTGGACATTGCTGTAATGGATATGGCCGGCTGTGAATCCAATTTAAACCCAATCACGCATATGTGAAACATGCTCGAAAGAGTTTCATCTTCCACCCAGTACTCCCGTGGGCTCTCATTGAAGAATGGCAATGGATACCACAGGGTGATCTCAGTAGACATAGGGATCATGCCACGTTGGTGTCAGGCAGTGATAACCGATCTCTGAGGGCGTACACATTTTGAAACTACAAAACTCCAATGAAATAACGAGCATTGAGGGATGAACGATTGTTTCCACTGTGTTTTCGACACCTGTCGGACATTTCAATGTTTTTTATGCAGACGATCGAAAATAAACGTGTGGTGTCACCGCCAGACACCACACTTGCAAGGTGGTAGCCTTTAAATCGGCCGCGGTCCATTAGTATACGTCGGACCCCCGCGTCGCCACTGTCAGTGATCGCAGACCGAGCGCCGCCATACGGCAGGTCTAGAGAGACTTACTAGCACTCGCCCCAGTTGTACAGCCGACATTGCTAGGAATGGTTCACTGACAATCACGCTCTCATTTGCCGAGACGATAGTTAGCATAGCCTTCAGCTACGTCATTTGCTACGACCTAGCAAGGCGCCGTATTCAATTGATATTTATCTTGTGAAGCATGTACAGTCAAGAGAGATGTACACCAATTATGGATTAAAGTTAAGTATTCCAAAAACTACGTTCTTTTCTTGTTAGACTCAACTCCTTTAATTGTTCCAGGCCTCACGCCAGTCTGGGTGTAATTAAATGCGTGCATTTCGGCCTCCTCTACCAACACAGTGTTGGCTCTTCTGCCAACACAGCACATGGCGACGAGTCTAAATAGAGTCTAAAAAGGGTCTTCTTCTTTATGCTTGCTTAAATTTCATTGTGTCATGGCTTCGCCACGATCTCCAGATGTACTGTCCGAATTTTATCGCTTGCAGAATCAGCAGACGCAGGCCTTATTGGATGGCCTTGGACAGCTCGTCCAGGGTCAACGTGCGATGCAAAATGATGCGGCAGCCGCCGCTCCACCGCTACCGCAGCCACAACACGCAGTTGCACCACCTTTTCGTCCTTTTGATGCGGCACTGGAAAGCTGGACGGAGTGGTCACGCCAATTTGGATTCCATCTCGCCGCCTACAGAATTCAAGGTAATGAGCGGCAGCCATTTCTTCTTTCCACCGTAGGCGTCCACACGTACTGAGTGATAGCGAAATTGTTTCCCCGACGCGACGTAGCAACTCTGTCCTACGACGAAATTTTGTCTGCATTAGATGCATATTTCAAAGAATCAGTCAATGTAGTTGCCAAAAGGTATACTTTCTTTCGTACAAAACGTACGGCCGGTCAAACTCATCGGGAGTGGGTTGCAACTTTGCAAGGCCATACTAGGGATTGTGCTTTTGAGTGTGAATGTGGCCTCCCTTATTCAGATACTATGGTGCGTGATGCAATTGCACAGAACGTTTCTGATGTTCGTATAAGGGAACAGATTTTGAAACTAGTCAATCCCTCCCTTCAACAAGTGATGGACATATTGGATCGGCAGGACACACTTGACTTTGCTCAGGAATCATTTGCAACTTCGCCAGCCGTGTGTCACGTTAACCGGCCCGCCAGGCGCGCTGCACGGAACAGTAAACAGCCCTCGCGCCCGTCTGCGCAGCTGCCGCCAAGCCCTCCGCTACGTGTGCCGCGCAAGCAAGCAAATGCAGTGCTAAAATCATGCCCGCGGTGTAGCTACTAGACATTCGCGTGAGAATTGCCCGTCCCGCCAAGATATTTGCTTTTTCTGTAATAAAAAAGGACATGTTCAAAGTGTTTGCCAGAAAAAGCTTCGATTGGACGCTACCAACCATTCCCGGCCCTTTGCTTTGCGGCGGAATCGAACCAAGAATACTCGGGCTTGTGAGCCTTCGCCCATGGACATTCATGTAGTTAATTCCACTCCACCCAGTGCCACTCTCTCTAACAGTGACTGTGTTCGTCCCACAAATAGTGTGCGTCGCCGTCGACGGAAATCCCGTCAAGTCATAAGTGCTTCTGTACCAGTGTCTGTTCACGTTGCACGAGACAATCGCTCTTGTCGTCAGCAGGACAATAAACTTTTTGTAGACTTGGACATTCTCGGCAACGTGGTCTCATTCCAGCTCGATACCGGAGCTGCAGTTTCATTGATCAATAAAGACACGTACAAACAACTGGGCACACCTCCGTTGCGTGCCACAAGTGTTAAGTTAACTAGCTATTCCGGTCAGAATATCCCTGTGTTAGGACAGTGCAGCCTTCTTGCAACATACAAGGGACAAACAAAACTTGTGTCATGTTACGTACTTCGTTCTTCTTCTGCAGTGAACTTGTTTGGTTTAGATTTATTTCAGTTTTTTAACTTGTCTATAGTCAATCAGGTCCTATCAGTGAACCAGACTGTGCCTTCAGCCAGTGTTTATCGTCTATGTGAAGAATTTGCAGACATTTTTGCACCGGGCCTTGGTTGCGCTAAGAACTATGAAGCACATTTGGAACTGAAAGTAAACGTGCAACCGAAATTTTTCAGAGCGCGCAATGTTCCCCACGCATTGCGTGATGAGGTCGCAAGAACCTTACACGATTTGGAATCACAAGGTGTGATTGAACGTGTGCAGGCTTCTCTCTGGGCCTCACCCTTAGTAATTTTGCCAAAACCTTCCGGAAAATTGAGACTTTGTGTGGACTTCAAGGCAACAGTGAATCCACAAAGAGTGATTGCAACTTTTCCTTTACCCCGCCCGGAAGATCTTTTTGACAAACTGTGCCCGGGTAAATATTTTTCGAAGTTGGACCTCGCAGATGCGTACTTGCAAATACCAGTGGACGACGAATCCCAGCGCGTCTTGGTGGTTAACACGCATCTTGGTTTGTATCGATTCAAAAGACTGCCATTCGGGTGTGCATCTGCCCCTGCATTGTTTCAGCAATATTTACAAACTGTTTGTGCATCGGTCCCTACTGCAGCAAACTATCTGGACGATATTGTGATCTCCGGAAAGACGGAAGAAGAACATTTAGCCAATCTCAGAACATTATTTCAGGTCTTGCGACAAAATGGTCTTCGCTTGCGGAGGGACAAATGTGTGTTTTTTCCTCGGGACTTACCCTATGTGGGACATGTAATCAATGCCCAAGGCATACATCCCAATCCAGAACACCTCCGTGCCATACAGGACTTGCCATCGCCGCAGAATTTGCAGCAGCTACAGAGTGTGCTGGGAAAAATTAATTATTACAACAGATATGTGCGCCACGCCTCTTCCATTTCAGCTCCGCTTCATCGCTTACGCCGTAAAGGTGTTCCGTTTGTCTGGACGACGGAATGCGAACGCGCCTTTCGCCATTTGAAATCGGCGTTGCTTTCCACTACTTGCCTTACGCCTTTCGATCCCCAGAAACCCCTTTTGTTGATGCTAGATGCATCAGATTTCGGGATCGGTGCTGTGCTTGCGCACGAAGATGGATCGCATGATCGCCCTATTGCCTTTGCATCCAAATTGCTCTCGTCTGCGCAAAGAAATTATTCACAGATAGAGAAAGAAGCTTTGGCTCTCGTATTTGGTGTTACTAAGTTTCATGATTTCTTGTATGGTCGTCACTTTACCATCATCACAGACCACAAACCTTTGACATCGCTTTTTCATCCGAACAAGCCTGTACCTCCACGTACAGCGCAGAAATTCATTCGCTGGTCTCTTTTCCTCTCGCAGTACCGCTACGATATCTTGTATCGGTCCACTGCTACGCACGGAAACGCCGATGCGTTGTCCCGTTTGCCTGTTGCTGAGGATAGAGCATTCGATTCTTCCGAACTTGCTTGCATGTTCATTGATGCGGAAACCGATGACGTGGTCGAATCGTTTCCGATTGATTTTCGTCGTGTAGCTACTGCCACAGCTGCTGACCCTGTCCTTGCTACCGTTTTGCGTTTAGTTGCTACACAATGGCCCTTGTCAAAGTCACGATTTTTTGCCTACAGGGAGAGACTTTTTGTTTGCCGTGGTGTTTTGCTGTTGCGTTCTGATAATGATCAGTCCAGGGTCGTGGTCCCACGTTCGTTACAGTCCTCTGTATTACGGCTTCTCCACCAAGGACATTGGGGTATAGTGCGAACGAAACAACTTGCTCGTCAGCACTGCACTTGGTTCGGAATCGATGCTGCGATTACGAATATGTGCTCTTCTTGCATGGCGTGTGCCGAACAACAGTCCGCACCACCGCGGAAATTCTTTGCATGGCCGAAAGCCACTTCCCCTTGGCAACGTTTACACATCGATTTTGCTTGTCCATTCTGGAATGCTCGATGGTTGGTTGTGGTGGATTCATTCAGTAATTTTCCTTTTGTTGTCCGGATGTCTTCCACGACGTCATCTGCCACCATCCAAGCGCTATCCGCTATCTTTTGTATTGAAGGTCTTCCACAGACTATTGTTTCCGACAATGGCCCACAATTCATGTCCGCAGAATTTCAGTCATTCTGCAAGGCCAATGGTATTCAACATCTGACATCCGCGCCGTTTTCGCCTCAGTCAAACGGTGCCGCTGAACGATTGGTTCGGACTTTCAAGTCCCAGATGTTGAAGTTGAAAGAGTCGCATTCTCGGGAGGACGCGTTATTGCTCTTTTTGTCCTCGTATCGCTCTCAGCCCCGAGATGGTCGTTCGCCGGCTGAGTTGCTCCACGGTCGTCCTCATCAAACCTTGATGTCTTTCCTACATCCGCCGCATCAGGTTCCTGTGCAGCGGAAGCCACCTGTTTTTGCTCCAGGCGACGTTGTATATTATCGCAACTATCGAGGTTCACGGCGTTGGCTCGCAGGGCGCATTCTTCGCTGCCTCGGCCGCGCTATGTATCTGGTTTTGGGGGCCTCTGGTGAGGTGCGTCGGCATCTCAATCAGCTGCGCCTCTGTCGTCGCACGGATTCTGCCGCTCCCCGTCTGCTTTCAGCGACTGTGCCGTCCGGTCAGCGCCCTAGGGACCCATCTACTGGCTCGCCTCATCCCCAGGTGTTACCGACGATGCCTTCCATTTTGCCCCATGGCGACGCGCCGCCGCCGCCGCCGGTCCTCCCGCCGGCGCCACCCGCAGTGGACGCGTCGCTGCAGCCACCGGGCGCCTCCCTGGGTCACGCGCCGCCGATCGCGTCCCGTGACCAGCTGTCCTCCGACATGGAGCTCTTGCCCGCTCCGGACCAGATGTCGTCTTCGCCCGTCGGGTGCCCCGACGTGATGGAGGTCGACCCTTCGGCCCCTCCTGTATCTCTAAGGGCGCATACACCACATGTTGACGTGCACCCTGGACTAGGTTTTCAGGCGTTTCCTAGCTCCCCTCGGACCGACTGGCCGGGTGCGTGTGGCACAGACTCGCCTGTTGTTAGGCTCCCTACCTCGTCGCATACGTCAACATGGGGTCCTCCCCACGGCGGGCGGAAGCCTTATAACACAACCGTACGCCGATTTGCGGGGGAGGAATTTGGTGTCACCGCCAGACACCACACTTGCAAGGTGGTAGCCTTTAAATCGGCCGCGGTCCATTAGTATACGTCGGACCCCCGCGTGTCGCCACTGTCAGTGATCGCAGACCGAGCGCCGCCACACGGCAGGTCTAGAGAGACTTACTAGGACTCGCCCCAGTTGTACAGCCGACGTTGCTAGGAATGGTTCACTGACAATCACGCTCTCATTTGCCGAGACGATAATTAGCATAGCCTTCAGCCACTTCATTTGCTACGACCTAGCAAGGCGGCGTATTCAATTGATATTTATCTTGTGAAGCATGTACAGTCAAGAGAGATGTACACCAATTATGGATTAAAGTTAAGTATTCCAAGAACTACGTTCTTTTCTTGTTAGACTCAACTCCTTTAATTGTTCCAGACCTCACGCCAGTCTGGGTGTAATTAAACGCGTGCATTTCGGCCTCCTCTATCAACACGGTGTTGGCTCTTCTGCCAACACAGCAAAACGTATAATTTGGTAATGTACTCAGCACTCAGTTATTGTGCAGTATGGCAGACGCTCAGAGTCATGTTCCTCGAATACTTTTGAGCAGCGTATAATATTGAGTCAAGAGACTTCACATATGCAAGGAAACGACAGTTTATAAGTATCTCTAAATACAAAACTGCCACAGTATTTTGATTATTTCTTGTTGCGATTACTAGATAGATAATAAGAGGGCAATCAATACGCAGTGCCGTTCCTTGGAAGACCTTGAATACTCTTGCACCGTGTAGGGCACAAATGTGAATGATGGGAAAGCCGAAGCCACAATTGCAGAACATTTTTAAGAAGCTTGAGCTCTGCTTGCTGCTAAAGTAATTCCTCCGGGCGTTGAAACTCTGCTTCGTCTGTGATGTTCCTCCCTACAGTTTATATTACCCCTGAAAGAGTGCACTAGAGAAATTTAATTTTAATCAGTGCCTTTCAAACCTAGGCCGCTAGCAGAATATCTATAACAGAATATCAACTTCGGAGATATTAAGCAGCAAACAAACGCCCGCACACAAAGTCGTCGTAGTACATTTACTTTTCAGTAGTAGTTATACGCACAAAACACAAAAGTCACCTGTTGATTCGTTTCTTAACATATTTTTCACCATCCACTCAAGGTAGATCGCTTTGTGCAAGTCCTAACAAGTCAGGAGCGCTGGTAGTGAGGCAGATGGAATTCCAGTTCGGTTGTTTGGCCTTCCAGTTCCAGCAGTTACCTTGCAACCAATGGCAGCCTCCTTCAAACCTTGGTTAGAGGTGGTAGAAGGAAACTACTTTTAATTTAGTGTTCAAACAAAAATATTAAAGTCTAGCGATTGTATAAGTGTATTTTTTATGTGCGTACACAATAAAGTCAATGAGCTGCTCTATATGTGCAATTTACGTGTGTTGCTTCCGATTTCAATTCATGAGATGGACAGCTAATTACTTTATATCATTGTTTTTTTTTCCTTCATTGTCATCTCATTCTCTCGTCCGTGAGGGTGAGGTAGGCTGGCAGCGGTACATTGGCGATCTTTAGCATGGTTGTTTGTAAAATGTAGAGGAGATTCGGGTATTATGAAATGTTCGGATAATATTGGATAGAGTCGCTTCGTGTGAATGTCGCTCTCTATGTCTACGGGCCGCCACGTTGTTCTGTAGAGAGTATCGGCCGCTTGCTGGCATTGCATTGATTGCTGTTCATTTAAGTTTGTGGATAAGATTTGTGAAATTTGTGTAAGTAAATTTTCAAAAACTGTGGTCTCATACACTCGTATTAAGAGTAATACACATTCAAAGAGTAGTAGTTTATTTTGCGTCTAACTCTTTTAGTAACCGACATTTTCTTCAGTGATGAAAAGGGTATCTTCCTCAAAATAGAGTGTCGGTTTACAGGAAATGCCTATGAGTTCTGATAGAACTGTTTCTTTTCTTCTAAATTATCATACATGCTCACTCCTTTTTCATTGTAAACTTACATTTACCGTTGTAAATATCACAACCATCACCAAAAATAGACATTCAATACAGGCTGAAATGTTGCGACGTCACCTACACTAAACTACTCTACACAGTAGCCAATTAGAGGTCGAAATGAGACCTAAGCAACAGTGGGGAGGCTACAACATTTCTACGACAGGAAACCTGAAACACAAAAAGAACCCAACAAAAGACGAAACACTCTTCAAGAAAATACAATTTACGTGAAGGATGATTCAAGTGATGATGATTAATCTGTCCAGTCTGATTAATCGTCTAAAAGCCTTCATACCATCTTCTGTGAAAATGCTGAATGCCTTTTTTGCGAGGAAAAATTTTCTAAGTGAAACAAGCAGAGACCTGTGTGCCATCTTTGGCTTTCCCTCTGTGCTCTTCCCTCAGTGTGCACATAAGGGTCATAAACATTACTTCTGCAAATAAAGTACCTTCTACGTAGGCTAGGAGAGAATGAGTGCAAACTCCACTGTTGCCAGATTTATGATGACGTCATCAATGACATCAACAATGATGTCATGCACTGTTGCCAGATTTCTGCCAATGGTCAGTTGCCCTGTGTATAAAATGGCGGGAAATTGAGATTAAGGTAGGAAATTCAAATTTTGGCGAGAAATTTAAAAATAGCCCAGATTTGCTAGTGGGTTTTTCCCCACTCCTATGACCTCACTATGAAAATGCGCTGTTGTTCTAAGTATAAATTGGCGGAAAATTCAAAATTCTCTAAGCTGGAGCATTGTCATGTTGGTGAAAATAGGTCACTTGTGATAAATACAGACTGGTGACTGACATGGAAACCTGGCGCAGATCTATGACATCAAAATGCAAGATGCTAGGACGAAGGGAAGTTACTTGCCTGCTAGAAAGCCCTCAGTCATGTATAGTCCTGTAGAGCTGTCTATGGCAGTCATGTTACTTGTTCTAATTGTGAAATTCCATACTGCCTGTCCTAAGTTATGTTTTTCCCCTCTGAGGTCACTATTTAAATAATTGCCGTCATGAGTTTCAGTTTTAAGAGAAGTTCAAAATGATCAGCACGTATGTCGTATAGCATCTTACGCCTCTTTTTCCCCTAAGTTAAAATTCTTACGTAGCAGCAACGCTTTGTGTTTATATATTAGGTTGGTGCATGAATTAATAGCATTTTGGTTTTGCATGTTGGTATTCGGTTGCTATGGGTTGCTATTTACCGATTGTCATTTTTATTTGTTGTTCGCTATTGCTATTTGAGTTTGCAGATTGTCATTCTGTCATTTGGAGATAGTGAGTGGAGCTGTGACGCTATAAAATGCAGTGCCAGGTAGAAACATCGAAACATTTCTTGCATGTTCTTCTGTTTGAGTTCAATGGAGGGGTGACAGCAGCGGAGGCAGCCAGGAACATTTGCGCAAAGAACTGGCAAATGTGATGAACTGTGATCGTTCCACCATCATGCAACATTTGTATGCAGTGGGAAAGGTTCAAAAATCTCTTGGTGGCCACGTATGCATCTCTGCTTGCTCGTCATCGATTGGCTCGTGAAGAACACAGACCATTCTTATCCAGTATCATTACTGGTGCCGAGGCATGGTGTCTTTACGATAAATGAATAAATGTAAATGTCGTGTGACTAGACCGTTCGCCGGGTGCAAGTCTTTCGATTTGACGCCACTTCGGCGACTTGCGCGTCGATGGGGATGAAATGATGATGATTAGGACAACGCAACACCCAGTCCCTGAGCGGATGAAACGTCCGACCCAACGGAGAATCGAACCCGGGCCCTTAGGATTGACATTTTGTCGCGCTGCCCACCCAGCTAACGGGGGCGGAATTTACGGTAACATAAGGAAAAGAAAGGGAAGACTGAGCCCAAACAAAGCAGCAGCTCCTCCTGCGAAGACTTGCACCGCTCCACAAAAGATAACGTTAAGCGTGTGGTGTAAGTGCGACGATGTCGTGCACTCGAATTGCTTCCCCGATTTATAACCATCATTGCTGACATTTATTGTCAACAAGTAAGACGTCTTGCAGGCGCAATCCAATAACAACCAACTCGAAGACTGCGTGAAGCGATGCTACTTCACAATAACGCCTGCCCGTGATATGCTAGACTGACAGAAAACACTATACAGGAGCTGAGTTATTCACTTCATCTTGCGCCTTCGGATTTTCGCCTTTTCCGCTCTGTGTTGAACAACGTTCAGGGAACTTCCTTTCGTATGAAAATGGGCTCCGAACATGACGACATTCGGGAGGACGACGGTTCAATCCCCTCTCCGGCCATCCTGATTTAGGTTTTCCGTGATTTCCCTAAATCTCTACAGGCAAATGCCGGGATGGTTCCTTTAAAAGGGCACGGCAGATTTCCTTCCCCATCCTTTCCTCACCCGAGCTTGCGCTCCGTCTCTCCTCCTCCGAACATGACGAGTTGTTCGCCTCAACCCAATCACGGAAGCGAAAAGTTACCCCAGCGTTGGCAAGCCGTCGAAAATAGTGAAGGATAATACGTTATTGATGACTGAAGTCTCTGTTATGCGTATCCGATGTGTTTACTAAACTTATGGAGAAGGGCTACGAACTTACGCACCAACCCAATTGCAGATGACGCTGTAATTTATCGTCTAGTAAAATCATAAGACGACCAATTCCAATTACAAAATGATCTAGAGAGAATTTCTGTATGATGCGAAAAGTGAAAATTGTCACTAAACAAAGAAAAGTGCGAGGTCATCCACAGGGGTACTAAAAGAAATCCGATAAATTTTGGGTATACGATAAAAAGCACAAATCTAAGGGCTGCCAATTCGACTAAATACCTAGGAATTACAATTACGAGCAACTTAAATTAGAAAGACCACATAGATAATATTGTGGGGAAGGCGAAACAGCCGCGCGGGATTAGCCGAGTGGACTAAGGCGCTGCAGTCATGGACTGTGCGGCTAGTCCCCGCGTAGGTTCGAGTCCTCCCTCGGGCATGGGTGTGTGTGTTTGTCCTTAGAATAATTTAGGTTAAGTAGTGTGCAAGCTTAGGGACCGATGACCTTAGCAGTTAAGTCCCATAAGATTTTACACACATTTGAACATTTGAAGGCGAAACAAAGAGTGCGCTTGTTGGCAGAACACTTAGAAGATGCGACAAGCCCACTAAAGAGACAGCCTACATTACACTTGACCGTCCTCTGCTGGAATATTGCCGCGCGGTGTGGGATTCTTACCAGGTAGGAATAACGGAGGACATCGAAAAAGTGCAAAGAAGGGCAGCTCGTTTCGTGTTATCGCGCAATATGGGTGAGAGTGTGACTGATATGAGTTGGGGTAGCAGTCACTGAAACAAAGGCGGTATTCTTTGAAGCGACATCTATTTACGAAATTTCAATCACCCACTTTCTTTTCCGAATGCGAAAATATTTTGTTGACACCCACCTCCTACATAGGAAGAAATAATCATCATAATAAAATAAGAGAAATCAAAGCTCGATCGGAAAGATTTAGGTGTTCCTTTTCCCCACGCGCCATTCGAGAGTGGAATGGTAGAGAAGTAGTATGAAAATGGTTCGATGAAAGCTCTGCCACGCACTTAAGTGTGAATTGTCGAGTAACCATGTAGATGTAGATATACAAACACCAGGCAAAGTTCCCTTCACGGCTTCAGAACAGGCCGCCCCCGCTGCGCCGCCTACGCCACCGCGAGCACTCCACGCGCGCCGTCCCCATGCTGGAGGCTGGAGGCCGGAGCCGCTTCGCGTCCGCCCAGCCGTAACCCCGCGCTGGAACCCAACTCGCAGCGCCGGGTGCCTCGCGTGTTGCGCGGACGATCCGGGCGTGACTGCATAACAGCCCCCCGGCCCCCTGCCCCCACATACACACACGCTCCAGGATGCCACGGTCAGGTGGTCCTGATTCTACCTGCACCACGTCATCACTCAAGAACGAAGGCACATGCTCGCCTGTTGTCCGCTAAGACGGTGCGCCCACACTACAATCGGCGTGATTTTTTATGTTCTCCTAAGATGACAACATTTTAAGTGAAATCGAATTTTAGGATGGCGCCCTGTCCTATTAGGGGAAGAGGTGGAACATTTCTGGCATTCCATAGCCGGTCACTGGAGACAGCGTACTCAGAGCTATCCACGCTCCGCATAACGTCGCACGGTTCAAGGCTGACGGTCGCAGGTTCGAATCCTGCCTCGGGCATGGATGTGTGTGATGTCCTCAGGTTAGTTAGGTTTAAGTAGTTCTAAGTTCTAGGGGACTGATGACCTCAGATGTTAAGTCCCATAGTGCTCAGAGCAATTTGAACCATTCAAGGCTAACGAGAAAGACGGGCCGTGGCGCTTACGACTTAGAGTGCTGCAACGCTCAATGTTTGACCGGTCACGACTCGCCTGTTGACGAGGGGACGGAGCCGCTCGTGTCCGGTCCCACACGACTCGGCTCGGCCACGTACTCGCCACATGTCTGTTGTACGGACTCCGGACACGCGGATAACCGAGCACGACCGGTCACCGCTGACGTCTCACCTCGCCTCGCCTCGGCTCAGTGTACTCTACTGTACAAATCCAAAGCCTCTCCCTCTCTCTCTCACACAAACACACACACACAACGTATTTATCTCAGTCTCTCTCTCTCTTTTAATACAAAAGTAACGTTTCCAAGAGTGGGTACGTGACACAGCTAAATTCATAGCACTTGGAAAGTAAAATGATATTTCAATACAATCGCGGGTGGAAGACGAGTCTCATTTCCAAACAGAAGATATATTTTCCCTTTCATTAATAGGAAACATTAAATAAGTGCTGTCCCTGTAATCTAGAAGACAACCATCTTCATAAAGAAAGCATACAAAGAACATTAAACATTTACAGACGTAACTTGTCATATTTTTCACTTGTTTGAAAGAGAAACAGAATTATAGTAATTGTTGATAAGCAGTAAATCACTAACGCGTTCCTGATTTAATTGGCTGCGGCGTTTTGTTAGTAACATGCCGGCTTTACTAAAGCTTCTTTCACTAGGTGTGCTTGTCGCTGCGATACATAAAATACGTCTTGCAGCTGCAGCCAGGCCTGACAGATCTGTTTCATGTCTGCTCCACCACTTTAAGATATCATCATCGTCTGTGGGGTGCATTAAGATGTAGAGGTCTACTTCATCTGCTGCGGATAATCTATTGTTCCTCCATTCTTTGAAACGATGTCTCTTTCTGGGTTGTGATAACACAGTACTTGAAGGATCTATGATAAACCAAAGAGACAAGTAATACAGAACTGATGTGGATATCATCGAAACGTTCCCGTAAAAACGAAGTATTTTGCGTTAATGAAATGTTATACGAATTATAACATTCACGTTTCTCTATAATACTCGGTCACAGGTTCGAATCCTGCTTCGGGCATGGGTGTGTGTGATGTCCTTAGGTTAGTTAGGTTTAAGTAGTTTTAAGTTCTAGGGGACTGATGACCTCAGAAGTTAAGTCCCATAGTGCTCAGTGCCATTTGAACCTGAAGGATCTGTTTCTTTGAGAAGTTTCTTGCAACTGATTCTTTAAATGAGTGGTTCCCGACTAGAAACACAATAATGTGGAGCAGTTTATGCACGATACGTACCCAGTAGACGCACTGTTTTCTTCTACAACCAACAGAAATGTAATTCATAATTGGCTTTTTAGGCCTTCCCGTTTCTTCAATGTGTAAACATTGGTTTCAGTCTAACATCTTACTGCACTGGCTTCCTCGCGCTGCTTGATTACAGAGAGAGAGACACACCACAAATGAGAAGCCCGTACTGGCTGCAGTCTCACACGGATAATGACACGTGTAATGGGTTTGAAGTTACGTGCTACAAAATGGTTCAAATGGCTCTGAGCACTATGGGACTTAACATGTATGGTCATCAGTCCCCTAGAACTTAGAACTACTTAAACCTAACTAACCTAAGGACAGCACACAACACCCAGTCATCACGAGGCAGAGAAAATCCCTGACCCCGCCGGGAATCGAACCCGGGAACCCGGGCGTGGGAAGCGAGAACGCTACGTGCTACGTTTTCGGTCACGGCTTCTATGCTCGGTCACTGTAACTAGTGCGGGCAGCCGATCCAGTTACGCTTGTGTTCGCCCCATCTCGTATTTTGTGCTCGCTTACTCAGTCATGCAGGACTCTAGCCTACGTCTCAGCACATGACACTGATGATCATACGAGTATCAGCAGCCGTATCCGGCACGGAGCCAGTAACTATTTCAGAGGTGTTTAATAATTCTTGGCTGCTCGTTTAAGTGCATGTAAGCTATCGATAGCACGTGAGAGACTTAAGACCTTAAGCGGCATCCTTTTCAATTACATACTGATTTCCCGTGAGCCTTGCACGGAGCCACGCACCCGCAAAGCGTGGTGGACACGCCGACTAGTGTGACGTCACAGGTTCGTTGCGAGGTCCGTATTTCTCGTGGGCCCCGGTTCCCTGCAGACAAAAAACAGCGCCGTGCTATGACTCAACAGGCCTGCTGGTCCTGTACTGCAGGTGCCTGGCGTGAAGTTGGCTCCGTCTCCGGCCGCTGCCTCCCGCTTTCTCCTGACACCAGACTTCGCCATCAGACAACGACCGTTCTGCGAAGTGCCACTCTATAGATCAGAAAGTCTCGGTATTTGATCTCTCGACATTCAGTCGTAGAATCTGTATCTGTCACTTACCACTGCTTACGATTCATTAATGTTTGTCTGTGTGATGCATTAGCTCCGTACTTAACAATCATATACAACCGTTCGCTCGACGAAAGATCCGTACCCAAAGACTGGAAAGTTGCACATGTCACACAAATATTCAAGAAAGGTAGTCGGAGTAATCCACTAAATTACAGGCCCATATCGTTAACGTCGATATACAGCAGGATTTTAGAACATATATTGTGTTCGAACATTACGAATTACCTCGAAGAAAACGGTCTATTGCCGGCCGCTGGTGGCCGAGCGGTTCTGGCGCTACAGTCTGGAACCGCGCGACCACTACGGTCGCAGGTTCGAATCCTGCCTCGGGCATGGATGTGTGTGTTGTCCTTAGGTTAGTTAGGTTTAAGTAGTTCTAAGTTCTAGGGGACTTATGACCTCAGCAGTTGAGTCCCATAGTGCTCAGAGCCATTTGAACCATTTTTGAAAACGGTCTATTGACGCACAGTCAACATGGGTTTAGAAAACATCGTTACTGTGAAACACAACTAGCTCTTTATTCACATGAAGTGCTGATTGCTATTGACAAGGGATCTCCGATCGATTCCGTATTTCGGGATTTCCGGAAGGCTTCTGACACTGCACCACACAAACGGCTCGTAGTGAAATAGCGTGCTTATGGAATGTCGTCCATGTTATGTGACTAGATTTGTGGTGTCCTGCCACAGAGGTCTCAGTTCGTAGTAATTAACGGAAAGTCATCGAGTAAAACAGACGTGATTTCTGGCGTTCCCCAAGGTAGTGTTACAGGCCCTTTGCTGTTCCTTATCCCTATAAACGATTTTGGAGACAATCTGAGCAGCCGTCTTCGGTTGTTTGCAGATGAGGCTGCCGTTTATCGACTAATAAAGCCATCATAAGATAAAAAAACTGCAAAATGATTTAGAAAAAATATCTGAATGGTGCGAAAAGTGGCAGTTGACCCTAAATAACGAAAAGTGTGAGGTCATCCACATGAGTGCCAAAAGGAACTCGTTAAACTTCGGTTACGCGATAAATCCGTCTAATCCAAAAGCCGTAAATTCAGCTAAATACCTAGGTATTACAATTACGAACAACTTAAATAGGAAGGAACACAAAGAAAATGTAAATGGGAATGCTAACCAAACATTGTGTTTCATTGGCGGGACACTTAGAAAATGTAACAGACCTACTAAGGAGACTGCCTACACTACGCTTGTCCGTCCTCTTTTAGAATACTACTGCGCGGTGTGGGATCCTTACCAGATAGGACAGACGGTGTAAATCGAAAAAGTTCAAAGAAAGGCAGAACGTTTTCTATTTTCGCGAAATATGGCAGAGTGTCACAGAATTGATACAGGATTTGGGCTGGAAATCATTAAAAGAAAGGCGTTTTTCGTTGCGACGGAACCTTCTCACGAAATTCCAATCACCAACTTTCTCCTCCGAATTGAAAATATTTTGTTGACACCGACCTACCTAGGTAGGAACGATCACCACAATAAAATAAGGGAAATCAGAGCTCGTTCGGAAAGATATAGGTGTTCATTCTTTCCGCGCTGTACGAGATTGTGAAGGTGGTTCGATGAACCCTCTGCCAGGTACCTGAATGTGATTTTCAGAGTATTCACGTAGATGTAGAGGCAAACACTATAGTTATAAGTCGTACAATAATACTGTCTCCTTCCAGTTTATGAAATTGGGCCGGCCGTAGTGGCCGAGTGGTTCTAGGCGCTTCAGTCTGGAACCGCGGGACCGCTATGGTTGCAGGTTCGAATCTTGCCTCGGGCATGGATGTGTGTTGTGTCCTTAGGTTAGTCAGGTTTAAGTAGTTCTACGTTCTAGGTGACTGATGATCTCAGATGTTCAGTCTCATAGTGCTCAGAGCCATTTGAACCATTTTTTTATGAATTCGGAAAGTTGGCTGTGGTATCGTAAATAGCAGCCGAGTCTGTGTAATCGATTTCCACCTAGTCTACGTGTATGACAATCACTATATCAAAAGAATTCTCGTTAAATATTGTTAATCCAACAGCTCCAAAAAAAGTCTACAACCTGCTTTCCAGCTTCTATATGCCAACTCAGTGGACACAGTGCATATAACTTTTACACAGTATTCATCTCACAGAAGTATATAACACAGGATGCATTAGAAACACTGTTTCTTAGTGTGAAAAATAACTAACAGCTCCGTGGAGTCACAAATAGCAGCTCAACAATATGTTCCTTTGGTCATGCTAGTTCGTAAATTCATTTATAATCAACGGGCGTCTCGGCTGAAGGCAGGTCACAACACAGACGCAGAACTGGATAGCAGCCATCTGCGCTGTAAGGAATGCCATGTCACTGTTGTGGGAGCTATTTCCAGCAATACACCTCTGACTATCGCTGTTTGTAGAGTGCAAACCTTTCATTACCGTGACCGTCTAACCTACTTTCACGTTTGGAATGCTACCCACTGTTAATATTGAGCGCGATTATCATACATGTCAATACAACAGAATCCCGCGGGCCAAAATCAAATAAGGCTGACTAAATATTATGGTGTTGTCTGAAACACCTAAAGGAAAATGTCCTTTGGCGTGCAACGTTCGAAAGAAGTTTGAAGCATTCGAACATCATTCTGCCTGAAACATTTTACGTCTTTAGTCCAGGTGTTTTTACATAATACAGCACAAGGCGTTATACTGGATGACGTATATCACACGATTCAAAATACGAGTACATAAACGATTTAGCAGGTAGAATCAATAGTGTTGTACCTGACGAAAACACAATTGTCATTATAACTGCTGGTTCCTTACTCGCTCCGAGAGGAGAAAGTGTGGAAACTGGAAGTAGTAAAAGATCAGATCACTTTAGTACAACATACATTGAAGATTTACTTAATTTGTATAATCCATTTCCACACGGACGTTCCTAATATTTAATAACGTCTCTGAACTTTAAGGTGTCACTGAATACAGAAAACTTTACAAGACTCTTCCCTTGGAGTACATAGACATAATTTCACAGTTAAAATCTAAGATATGAATTAGACTGGTGTCCTATCTTAGACGATGCTGTCATTCTATCTGTTGATCACGAACTGAGCTGAGCCTTCCTCTGTGTGGCTGCATATCGGTGTCCACAAATAGCACTCAAAGATTGTTCGCTCACAATGTGGTTCTGTAGAGTGCAGTACAGTCATCGCAAGGTCGTAAGGAGCTGCAAAAAACAAAGTATAATGGGTATAAACGAGCCCATACGAAAGTGTGAGAAATATGCTCCGCTATCTTAAACGGAATTCCATGAAAGAATGACGAAGTAGTTCTCACAAAACTGTGTTGGGTAAAGAGATTTGAATATTAGGTTGGAAGAAAGACACAACCATTAGGAGCGACTCCAATCATCCAAATGTAAACGGAAATACACAATAATAGTACATATACTCAGTTTTATTACCCGTTCACGAAATTTTTTTGTGCATTCTTTGTAACTGCTCTGGCATGTCAACACATGTGATTTCAAACTATTGCTCGCGAGGACTTTCAGAAATTCCTCAGCGCTGAGCAAGTATACCAGATACGATTGAGAAACGGTACACTTAAATCTCCCTCATCTCCCCACCCACAAAAAAAAATCGTTTGTTTGTTTTGGAGACTATTAGCTGAATACCTGAATACGGAGTGAAACTTGATTTTTCAATTTTATATTTCAAATCGAGGTATTTGACGTCGAAAAAGGTTTTCAGCTTTTTCTATCCCACCTAACACAACCACAGTACGTATGGCCGCTTTTATAAGATCACAATTAATAACATAACAAAAGAAGCGTGAATGTCTCGTACTTACGTATTGCAAATAGTTCCGGACGTCATGGGCAGCCAGTTTCTTCATTAGTATTAATGTCTTGCTGCAAACTACATGAACAGAGGTCAGTGTCATTGGTTTGCAATCGGAGGAGACGTACAATCGGAGGCACATATCAACTGAGATATATGTGTCTGTAGGGGAGACCAGAGCTACCAGCGATCCATGATGTTAGAAGATTAAGTCATCCCATATTGATGAAAGCGTTTGATACGTATGTCTTCTGTCTCTGGAAGGATTTAGTCACATTATAGACACGAGAACTGTCGTCACAAACACCAGTAGGACTGAATCTTAAGCTGGTAAATCATACACATGGCCGAAAGAAATCTTTGGGTGTGATCTGAAACACCCAAATGCGTGTGTGCACCAAAAGGCAGGAATTTCAGGATTCTGAACTATCCTGTTCAAAGCACTCTAAATATTTACTCCAGTAATATTTAACTAATAGACTACAGTGTGTCACAAATGTTCACTATAGTCGACCTGGTTTCTGATTGTAAATTCAGATCAAGTACTTTATCCAGCAACTGTCAGTATGTCTGTTACCGTTAATAATCTGTAAATCAGAATCGACAGACTTGAGCGAGGGAAAAACAAAAGGAAAAAGTCACAAATCGGAAGAAGAGTAAAGATATACCAAATCTAGTGTTACGGCAAAATACATAACTCCTGGGGCTCGTAATATAGGAAGAATAAATTAAAATCTGAAATCTACACAGCAGATGCAGCGTATGATATGTTGCAGCACCACGAAGAACTTGTTCCAGACAAGTTCCATCTTACAATGGAGCAGGCCACACGGAATTATTTACTTACTTTGCTTTGACGACTATTTCCCATTTGTTGTTGTTGTGGTCTTCAGTCCTGAGACTGGTTTGATGCAGCTCTCCATGCTACTCTATCCTGTGCAAGCTTCTTCATCTCTCAGTACCTACTGCAGCCTACATGCTTCTCAATCTGATTAGTGTATTCATCTCTTGGTCTCCCTCTACGACTTTTCCCCTCCACGCTGGCCTCCAATACTAAATTGGTGATCCCTTCATGCCTCAGAATATGTCCTACCAACCGATCCCTTCTTCTAGTCAAGTTGTGCCAGAAACTTCTCTTCCCCGCAATCCTATTCAGTACTTCCTCATTAGTTATGTGATCTACCCATCTGATTTTCAGCATTCTTCTGTAGCACCACATTTCAATAGCTTCTATTCCCTTCCTGTCCAATCTATTTATCGTACATGTTTCACTTCCATACATGGCTACACTCCATACAAATACTTTCAGAAATAACTTCCTGACACTTAAATCTATACTCGATGTTAACAAATTTCTCTTCTTTAGAAACGCTTTCCTTGCCATTGCCAGTCTACATTTTACATCCTCTCTACTTCGACCATCATCAGTTATTTTGCTCCCCAGATAGCAAAACTCCTTTACTACTTTAAGTGTCTCATTTCCTAATCTAATTCCCTCAGCATCACCCGAGTTAACACGACTACATTCCATTATCCTCGTTTTGCTTTTGTTGATGTTCATCTTATATCCTCGTTTCAAGACACTGTCAATTCCGTTAAACTGCTCTTCCAAGTCCTTTGCTGTCTCTGACAGAATTACAACGTCATCGGTGAACCTCAAAGTTTTTATTTCTTCTCCATGGATTTTAATACCTACTCCGAACTTTCTTTTGTTTCCTTTGCTGCTTGCTCAATATACAGATTGAATAATATCGGGCAGAGGTTACAACCCTGTCTCACTCCCTTCCCAACCACTGCTTCCCTTTCATGCCCCTCTACACTTATAACTGCCATCTGCTTTCTGTACAAATTGTAAATAGCCTTTCGCTCCCTATATTTTACCCCTGCCACTTTCAGAATTTGAAAGAGAGTATTCCAGTTAACATTGTCAAAAGCTTTCTCTAAGTCTACAAATGCTATGAACGTAGGTTTGCCTTTTCTTATTCTTTCTTCTAAGGTAAGTCGTAAGGTTAGTATTGCCTCACGTGTTCCAACATTTCTACGGAATCCAAACTGATCTTCCCCGAGGTCCGCTTCTACCAGTTTCTCCATTCGTCTGTAAAGAATTCGCGTTAGTATTTTGCAGCTGTGACTTATTAAACTGATAGTTCGGTAATTTTCACATCTGTCAACACCTGCTTTCTTTGGGATTGGAATTATTATATTCTTCTTGAAGTCTGTGGGTATTTCACCTGTCTCATACATCTTGCTCACCAGATGGTAGAGTTTTGTCAGGACTGGCTCTCCCAAGGCCGTCAGTTGTTCTAATGGAATGTTGTCTACTTCCGGGGCCTTGTTTCGACTCAGGTCCTTCAGTGCTCTGTCAAACTCTTCACGCAGTATCGTATCTCCCATTTCATCTTCATCTACATCCTCTTCCATTTCCACAATATTGTCCTCAAGTACATCGCCCTTGTATAAAGCCTCTGTGTACTCCTTCCACCTTTCTGCTTTCCCTTCTTTGCTTCGAACTGGGTTTCCATCTGAGCTCTTGATGTTCATGCAAGTAGTTCTCTTATCTCCAAAGGTCCCTTTAATTTTCCTGTAGGCAGTATCTATCTTACCCCTAGTGACATAAGCCTCTACATACTTACATTTGTCCTCTAGCCATCCCTGCTTAGCCATTTTGCTCTTCCTGTCGATCTCATTTTTGAGACGTTTGTATTCCTTTTTGCCTGCTTCATTTACTGCATTTTTATATTTTCTCCTTTCATCAATTAAATTCAATATATCTTCTGTTACCCAAGGATTTCTACTAGCCCTCGTCTTTTTACCTTCTTGATCCTCTGCTGCTTTCACTACTTCATCTCTCAAAGCTAGCCATTCTTCTTCTACTGTATTTCTTTCCCCCATTCCTGTCAATTGTTCCCTTATGCTCTCCCTGAAACTCTGTACAACCTCTGGTTCTTTCAGTTTATCCAGGTCCCATCTCCTTAAATTCCCACCTTTTTACAGTTTCTTCAGTTTTAAACTACAGGTCATAACCAATAGATTGTGGTCAGAGTCCACATCTGCCCCTGGAAACGTCTTACAATGTAAAACCTGGTTGCTAAATCTCTGTCTTACCATTATATAATCTATCTGATACCTTTTAGTATCTCCAGGATTCTTCCATGTATACAACCTTCTTTTATGATTCTTGAACCAAGTGTTAGCTATGATTAAGTTATGCTCTGTGCAAAATTCTACCAGGCGGCTTCCTCTTTCATTTCTTAGCCCCAATCCATATTCACCTATTATGTTTCCTTCTCTCCCTTTTCCTACTCTCGAATTCCAGTCACCCATGACTATTAAATTTTCGTCTCCCTTCACTACCTGAATAATTTCTTTTCTCTCATCATAGGTTTCATCAATTTCTTCATCATCTGCAGAGCTAGTTGACATATAAACTTGTACTACTGTAGTAGGCATGGGCTTTGTGTCGGTCTTGGCCACAATAATGCGTTCACTATGCTGTTTGTAGTAGCTTACCCACACTCCTATTTTTTTATTCATTATTAAACCTACTACTGCATTACCCCTATTTGATTTTGTATTTATAACCCTGTATTCACCTGACCAAAAGTCTTGTTCCTCCTGCCACCGAACTTCACTAATTACCACTATATCTAACTTTAACCTATCCATTTCCCTTTTTAAATTTTCTAACCTACCTGCCCGATTAAGGGATCTGACATTCCACGCTCCGATCCGTAGAACTTCAGTTTTCTTTCTCCTGATAACGACGTCCTCTTGAGCAGTCCCCGCCCGGAGATCCGAATGGGGGACTATTTTACCTCCGGAATATTTTACCCAAGAGTATGCCATCATCATTTAATCATACAGTAAAGCTGCATGCCCTCGGGAAAAATTGTATTTGTAGTACAGTGTAATAGCCAGATGGTGTAGTATGGCGCTGCATTCCAACGCGTTTTCGGACGCAGTAGTACAGCGAATTACCCAGACTGTTTAACATGACACTGTACTCGAACGCATTTGCAGACGCTGTAGTAAGATACCTTAGTATGGTGCTATACTCGAGTACGATATCGGAAATAGTTGTAGAGTGCATTAGCCTGACGGTATACAGGATGATCGATAAGGCGATACGGAACAAGACAGTTCCTATGAACTCATATCCGAAAATGAATGGTTTCCATGATAGAGACCACTTATTCAATCACGCATGGTTACAGAGACTGCAGTCTAATACGTGCTGTAACATGCAGCTACAGTTACAGTGTGTCTTGAAAATTGTATGCATGTGCCTCAACGCATGTGTGTACGCGCTGTAGAATGTTCTGTCTCACCCGTTCAAATCGGCAAGGCTGCAACCGAACAAAGGCACCATGAATACGCTGCTCCAGTGTCTCCACATCTGGAATGGGCTCTGCATATACGATACATTTGATATGGCTCCTTAGCCAGAAATCGCACAGGTTGAGATCCGGAGAACGAGCAGGCTATAAAACTGAAACCCCTCGTCAGATCCCGGGAAGACGCGATTGAGATGCGTCCGCACGCTAATACTATTCCCAAAATTGTTGACCAACTGTTCCGGCCCTCACATCCCTAATGATTTGCTGTCACCATATCAGGGGGATTCTGTAAACTATCTTATAGAGGAGCGTTATGAAAGTTGAAGCACCACTCCGTGTAAAATTGGCCGCATCTGTGAATAGGATGGATGACACAAATCCTGGAATCGTGGTTCCCTGGTGAAGACACCACTGACAAAACTGCTCCCGATGTGGAAAGTCTGTCGCTAGTAAGCCCTACACACTCTGTAAGTGATAAGGGTAGTTAGAATTGTAACGGACAATATTCCACGCGGTCGTCTACTTACCCTGTACTGCACGGCTTAACAACTGGCCGGTTTTGAGCACGAGTACTCGCGTCTGCTCAGGCACATGCTCGCGAGCAGCTGCAAGGTCCTGGAGTGGGGAGGGAGGGGAAATGCGCGCGCACGTTTGAATAGGGCCGCAGCGTGCCTATTGAATTCGCGCCGACTGTGTAATTTAAAGTACTACGATCAGCTCGTAACAGTCACTTCGCTGGTTAAGAATCATGTGAAGTCGCCGTTGTGTAACCCCAACCATGCTTTCGCAGTTCAACCCCCATTGGGAGGAATTGTATCTGTTTACTGAAAAAGATGGTGTTGCAAAATGATTAGTATGTCACAAAACGCTGAATTCTTTTACGAAATTTAATTTGCAGCGACATTATATGTCGTACCACGCGAAAGACTACGGACGTGGAAAATGTGATTGACCAGATCGTGCACAGGAAGTTATTAAACTTAAAAGGAAGCTATCCGAAGAAGATCTGCACGACGAAGAAAAATCAACTGAGGCAGCTCTCAGAGTGGGTTACAAAATTGCTTTGCTTTTAGCAAAATCCCTGCGCCCCTTAACTGATGGTGATTTAATGAAAGAATGTTTGGTAGCTGCAGCGGAACATTTGTGTCCATCTCAAGTTGAACAGTTTCTGATTGTGCCATTATCTAACATGACCATTATGCGTCGCATACAGGACATGGCAGACGACGTCCAGAGCCAGCTTGCAAATATCTGTAAAGATTTTATGGCGTATTCTCTAGCTCTGGACGAAAGTGTTGATATCACTGGAACAGCGCAGCTTGCCATATTTATTAGAGGTGTTAATAGAGATCTTCAGGTGAGGGAGGAGCTCCTCGATGTAGTAGCCATGAAGAACACTACAACCGGAGGTGATATTTTAAGTAGTGTTGAAGAAAGTGTTGAAAATATAGGATTGTCGTGGAATTCTTTAGTTTCAGTGTTTACAGATGGTAGAGGCATACACTAAGCTAATAAAATTATGAGGCACGTGTACATTCTCCTTTATTTGTTTCATTTGTCGCAGTAA
This sequence comes from Schistocerca nitens, assembly GCF_023898315.1. Classification (NCBI taxonomy): domain Eukaryota; kingdom Metazoa; phylum Arthropoda; class Insecta; order Orthoptera; family Acrididae; genus Schistocerca; species Schistocerca nitens. The sequence goes on along the minus strand of NC_064619.1, from coordinate 494,366,565 downwards.
TAATTCGTGAGTGATATCCCTGCAGGTGGCCGCGGATTTACATCGACTGGCGGCAGCTGTTGTGTACCCCACGTTACTCTCCCCACTCTCCGCTCTGGTCCGGTAGTGGGGGTAACGTGCTCGCGCTGCTCCGTGCTCGCGCCTTGCTGCTCACAGCTTGCTCCGCGAGCACGTATGTTGTGAAGCCCTGCTGTACTGGCATGCCAACTACCTGGTACTGGCACGGCGGTCGCCTTCCACAGTGTTAATCACATTTTCCTCCAAGTCTGGTGTCCTTCATGATTTCCTGCTTCCTGAAACAGCCCTGTCGCAGACAAATGGCGAAACACTGTTGCAAACGTTGAATGCGGTGGTTGTTGTCGGCGGGGATAGGTCTCCTGGTACAACCTTGCTGACCACCGCCAGTTGCCATATGCCTCTCCGTAAGCAAACACTACGTCGGAAAGCTTTCGATTCGACGAAGAAACCATTGTGTACAACCTGTATCACATCTGCTACAAGGTGAGTAAGCAAGAGATGTTATTCGGACACAACATTACCAATTACTGCGGCAGGAGAGGGCGCTACGGCATGACGTATGAGGAATAGTACCGCCCTCTAGGAGGAAGCCTAGCAAACTGTAACTGTGGGCGCATGGTAAAGTGCGTAATAGACCACAGTCTCTGTAACAAAATATGATTGAATAAATGGCCTCTATCATGGAAACCATGCATTTCTCTAAGTAAGTTCATTAGACCTTTTTTTGTTTGTGCACGCTAGAAAAAAATCACCCTGTAGTATAACGTTGTATTGGAAAGCGATTTTGGACGGTGTACAACACCACAATAGCTGTAAGGTATAGCACAGCACTGCACCCGAATGTGATAGCGGGTTTATGCGGTCCGAGGCAGGGTGAGCCTCATGGGGGCAGCCTCGGTTTGTCGTGTTAGCCTGTTAATTAATTCCAGCCTGTTAGATAGACACAATTCCAGTTATACATGATTATGATTCGTCATGTATTCGTATACTTGTTCTGCTATAAAGTGTCCAACAGCCATTAACTTCTTGGTAGAACAACAAGTCCAACTGACTTTGAAATGTTTTAGTACATTTAACTGTTATCTACTTGGTAAACTCTTTAAGTTCATCTCCGTGAGAAAAAGTCCTCAGCTGGCTAGTGGCGATTCGGTCGAGCAAGAAATGAACACACTGAACTGACTGTAATCCTCCCCAGAAAGTCAGGAAGTGAGAATTCTCATCGAGTTTTGGGTACAGGTGCTACGACGAAATCATGACGCAGCCATGTGTGGAGTTCAGTGGTCAGTCTGGCTCAAGTCAACCTGGAAAATGGGCGCATAGAGGAGCTCTCTATGGCTGTTCCTCGCAAGACGAGCTTCCTTTTTGGCTGTTTGGAGTTTGTAGCCGTATACTGTCATCGTTCAGTGAATATCCTGAGCACAATTCACTTGAAATTCATCAGTTGGTCACGGTGGAATCGCAGGTACCTCCTTAGTTAACGTCACTGTGATTCTAGTGTCGCAGATTGTTGGTATGTATTACGTCAACTTTTGGGTAACGAGCGGTGTAATCGAATTGAAGAAAAGTATAAAGGTACCCTAAAGTTCACATATATGGATGCGAACATCAGTGAAACGAAAGTGTCGAATGCAGGGATGGGCTTCCGTACTGTACGAGTATTTGAATCGGCTTTTCAGACTACATCTGACCATACACACATCAAAAAAGGTTTTGCATCACCTTGGTTCCGAGAGTTCCGAAACCTGTACAGAAAATTGGAATAGAGCTCAACATAAACATCATTTCCGCCTTTTCTATTGCTCATGAAAACCACACATTGCATGTTATACCACCATACAACGACACCTCCAGAGGTGGTGGTCCAGATTGCTGTACACATGGGTACCTCTAATACCCAGTTGCACGTCCTCTTGTACTGACGAAAGCCTGTATTCGTCGTGGCATAGTATCCACAAGTTCATCAAGGCATTGTTAGTCCAGATTGTCCCACTCCTCAACGGCGATTCGGCGTAGATCCCTCAGAGTGGTTGGTGGGTCACGAGGTCCATAAACAACCCTATTCAATCTATCCCAGGCACGTTCAATAGGGTTCATGTCTGGTGAACATGCTGGCCACTCTGCTCGAGCGATGTCGTTATCCTGAACGAAGTCATCCACAAGATGTGCACGATGCGGGCGCGAATTGTCGTCCATGAAGACGAATTCCTCGCCAATATGCTGCCGATACGATTGCACTATCGGTCGAAGGATGGCATTCACGTATCGTACAGCCTTTACGGCGACTTAAATGACTACAAGCGGCGTACGTCGGCCCCACATAATGCCACCCCAAAACAGCAGGGAACCTCCACCTTGCTGCACTCGCTGGATACTGTGTCTAAGGCGTTCAGCCTAACCGGGTTGCCTCCAAAAACGTCTGCATTGATTGTCTCGTCGAAGGCATATGGGACACTCATCGGTGAAGATAACGTAATGCCAATCCTGAGCGGTCCATTATGCATGTTGTTGGCCCCCCTGTACCGCGCTGCACGGTGTCGTGGATGCAAAGATGGACATCGCTATGGACGTCGGGAGTGACGTTGGGCATCATGCAGCCTATTGCGCACTGTTTGAGTCGTAACAAGACGTCCTGTAGATACACGAAAAGCATTATTCAACACGGTGGCGTTGCTGTCAGTGTTCCTCCGAGCTATAATCTATAGGTAGCGGTCATCCACTGCAGTAGTAACCCTTGGGCGGCCTGAGCGAGGCATGTCATCGACAGTTCCAGTCTTTCTCTGTATCTCCCCCTTTTCCGAACAACATCGCTTTCGTTCACTCCTAGACACCTGGACACTTCCTTTGTTAAGAGCCCTTCCTGGCACAAAGTAACAATGCGGACGCGATCGATCCGCGGTATTGACCGTCTAGGCATGGTTGAACTACAGACAACACGAGCCTTGTACCTCCTTCCTGGTGGAATGACTGGAACTGTTCGGCTATCAAACCCCGTCCTTCCAACAGGCGCTACTCACGCATGGTTGTTTACATCTTTGGGCGGGTTTAGTGACATCTCTGAACAGTCAAAGGGACTGTGCCTGTGATACAATATCCACAGTCAATGTCTATCTTCAGGTGTTCTGGGAACCGGGGTGATGCAAAACTTTTTTGACGTGTGTATTAACAGGGCGCGTAGACAGTACGGCACACCCAGCCGTAAACACGCCGCTGACGTACTCAACCGTGGCCGCGGCCGCAACTCCGACGACTGTCGCGCCAGACACACCTTCCGTGGAACAGTCGCCGCTAGTAGTTGGAGTGGCGCCTGTCACCTCCCAGCAGCTGACTGCAGATGTATCTTCGTCTTCTCCATTAGGTGACCAGTCGAAGCAAACAGAGAAGCCTGTCACTGTTGCGACACCCGTCCGTTCCGTGGTGAAGGCCTAAAATCAACTCCCACTACTGGAAGCCACTCATGGAGTCGCCTTACTGGAGGGACCTACATCGACGAGTACAGATGGTGCCTTTGCTGCACTAACTGTTAATCCTAGTAAAACAAATTTACAAAAGCAGAGGCAGCCCGAATTGCCGAAACTGACTCTGCGTTGTCTAACGATTCCCCGTCAACTTTGAAACATAAGAAGAAAGGACGTACTTTACCGATTATAAGACGCAGTTTTTAACTTCGAAAAACTGCCTCCACAGTTTAGGTGCGTCTTATACTCGAAATTAATATAAAAATGCCCTGTGTTTGGTTTAAAGTTTCCACCGGTCTTAAAAATGGCCATGTATTCGATGCCGCGAGAAACCTATCTCTATCTGGCGACATCTGATTCAACTGGCAGCAGCAGTGTACCGATGCGACGATCATGAGCTACGGCGTTTCACAAGCTTGCTAACACTATCTGCATTCCGCCCCGTCATCACAAATCCACATCACTGACTAGCCTATGATGCCTCATTGCAGTCTACGGTGCCTATCAACTTGAAAGTGATTTGTTTTATCGGTACCAATACAATATTTATGTTAGTAGTTAGTTTCGTATTGGAAAAAGCAAAAGGTATTGGGAAAAAACAAAAAGTATTCATATGACAAGGGCTGTAAACTGAAAGTAATAAAATATGCAGGAGAAGGTGGAAAGAGGCCAGCTAAGCAGCATTTCACCGCTCCGCCAACAGAAAAATACCATTCGCGATTGAGGGGCTGGTGAAGAAGAAATGAAGTCTACATATGCAAATAAAGGACTGAATGCAAAAATGACCAAAACTAGAAGATGACGTATTGAAATGAATTTGACGATACCGTCAAAATGGCATTGGAATTAATATAAATACGATTCAAGTACATTCTCGTAAGCTAGCGCTACAGTGGAACTTCACAGATTTCAAGGGTGGTGTTGATTGGTGCCACCGGTTTATGAAGCGTAATGCGAATCGAAACCAAAAATCTGAGCAAATGCCACAAGAGCATGAAGAGAAAATATTGTCATTCCACCTTTTTTTTATTCGACATCAAAAGAAAACCAGTGTGGAGCTATGCCAAAGAGCGAATATGGAGGAAACTCCACTGACATTTGATGTGCAGAGAAACAGAACTGTTACCATAAAAGGTGCTAAAAGTGTAACTATAAAAAGAAGTGCACAAAAAAGCAGTACACAGTTGTCCTTTGATGTTGTGCTGATGGTATTAAACTTAATCCAGTGATAATTTTCAAGAGCAAAATATTGCCAAAACCTTACGAAATACTTCCAGGTGTTGTTGTTCACGAACATGGCAAAGGTTGGATAGATGAGGCTGGCTTGAAATTATGGATTAGCATAGTGTGTGATAGAAGGAAAGGTGCTTCATTGAAGAAGACTTCCCTTATTGTGCTAGATCAGTTAAACAGTCATTTGAAAATTTCTGTGAAAGAGAGACAGAGAAATTCATAGCTTGCTGTTATTCCAGTACTTAGCGTAATAAGTAGGCTTAAGAAGGCGTATGACAATGTGCTGGTCATTCTGAACTTCCCAGTAAACTGAAACTTAGGGCAACAATTATCTGAATGGTGACATCGGACTTAGGACAGACAGGGTGGAATTCCACACTTAGTACAAGTGACAAGACTGCTATGAATGGTCGTACATGTTTCTAAAGGACTGGTCGCTTTCTAGCATGCAAGACACTTCCCTTTGTTCTACCATCTTGGATTATGACTTCATAGAACTGTGTCAGTATTCCACGTCAGCCATCTTGCATTTTATGTTTAGCACAAGTGACTTACTTCCACCAGCATGACAATGCACCATCTCGGATTTTTTTTAATTTCCCGCCAATTTATACTAAGGACAACAACCATACTTCCACAATGATGCCATAAGAGTGGGATAAAAATCCACTAGCACAGTTGGGTTATTCTTGAATTTCCCGTGAAAGTTTGAATTGCTCGCCATTTTATACAGGAAGCAATTAGCTTTTGCCAGAAATGTAGCAACAGCGCAGCATTGACGACAACATCAGATATCTGCCAACAATGTACTTTGGATTGTTCTCTCTAGCCAACCTATTACTAACTGCATAACTGTATTCTGTATATGTACTGCACATAGCGCAGTGTTTTAGTCTCCTTGCTTCCTGTTTCTTACACTATTTAGTTGGTTCTCTATATTTTCAAACATCTGTTACATATTAGCCAGATCTTTCATGTTATCCCCCATTCGGCACTTTTTTATTTCCTTTGTTTTTAACAAGAAATTTTAAAGCAAGTTAGTTTTCATTAGATATAACTGATGGCAATAAATTACAATCTCGGCTCGTTTTGGTTTAGTTCATATTAATCACTCATAGTAAACGACGCTGACAAATGTAGGAGATATCCTATAATACACGAATTTTCTATGGAGACATAGTTCCTAGAGAGATGTATAAAAATATGTGCATGATTAAAATAGGCAGTTATAAAGTGAGCTATTGTTGTCTTTTTCTTAATTGGTCGGCACAGAAAGAAAGTAATTCACTTTACAGACGGTACAGACAATGAAAAGTAGGAGTGGAGGGTTGTTGGAGGAAGAGTATATTGAAAAGTATGTGGGAGGACTCATGGGGTAGGACGGGGAGGGGGGAGGGGAAATGTAGCGTTTACTAATAAAAAGTCCTTGGTCCGGGTTCGAACAGCGCCATATCTTAAATTTTGAATAAAAATCATTGACAATAGCGGCCGAAGATTTTCGGCATAAAAAGTCACCCCCATTCAGCCAACGGCCTTGTCAAAGAGGGCAGACGAGCAGGCACAAGTTCAGGGAACTATCTTCACCTTGGTGTGGCAAACTGCTCTGAAAGTGGAAGAGAGAGCAATGATCAACAGCATGTCCGTGCAGAAGGTAATGGAAACCACTACATTAAAGATACATAATGTGTATCCACAGAACATGTGGCCTGTCATTGAAAAAGTGTCATGATGATCTCTCCCTTGGCGAAAAACTCCGGAATAGTCTCCCAGGCGGATCTCCAGAAGAGTACAACCAAGGAGGAGGTGACCACGAGAAAAAGACTGATTGACCAACGAAAGGATAACGTTCTACAAGTTTGGGCCTGGAATGTCTGAAGCTTTAATATGGTAGCGAAGCTAGAAAATCCGAAAAAGGAAGTGCAAGGGCCCAATCTGGATATAGTAGAGGTCAGTGAAGGGAAATGGAAAGAACACAAGGGTTTCTGGTCTGATGAATAAAGGGTAATATCAACAACAGCAGAAAATGGTATAACGGGGGTAGGTTTCATTATGAATAGGAAGGTAGGGCAGAGAATGTGTTACTGTGAACAGTTCAGTGATAGGGTTGTTCTTATCACAATCGTAAGCAAATCAAACCGACAACCATAGTTCAGGTATACATGCCGACATCGCAAGCTGAAGATGTAGAGATAGAGAGAGTATATTAGGATACCAAAAGGGTAAAGGGAGATGAAAATCTAGTAGTCATGAGGGACTGGAATGCAGTTGTAGCGGAAGGAGTAGAAGAAATGGTTACAGGACAATATGGGCTTGGGACATGGAATGAAAGAGTAGAAAAACTAATCGAATTCTGTAATAAATTTCACCTAGTAACAGCTATTACTCTGTTCAAGAATGACAAGAGGAGGAAGTATATTTGCAAAAGGACAAGAGATTTACGTTAGATTACATCTTCGTCAGACAGAGATTCAGAAATCAAATACTGGATTTTAAGGCGTACCCAGGAGCAGATATACACTCAGATCATAATATAGTAGTGATGAAGAATAGAGTGAAGTCAGGAAGAATCAATATGCAAAGAAGTAGGATACAGAAGCACTAAGCAGTGACGAGATACGCTCGAAATTCTCTAACGCTTTAGATACAGCAATAAGGAATAGCTCAGTGGACAGTACAGTTGAAGAAAAATGGACATATCTAGAAAGGGCTATCACAGAAGTTGGAAAGAAAAAAAATAGGTACACAGAAGATAACTGCGAAGAAATCATAGATAACGGAAGAAATACTTCAGTTGTTCGATGAAAGAAGGAAGTACAAAGACGGTCAGGGAAATTCAGGAATACAGAAACACAAGGCACTCGGAAATGAAATAAATCGGAAATGCAGGGAAGCTAAGACGAAATGGCTCCATGGGAAATGTGAAGAAATAAAAAAAGAAACGATTGTCGGAAGGACTGACTCAGCATATTGGAAAGTAAAAACAACCTTCGGTGACATTGAAAGCAAGGATGATAACATTAAGAGCGCAGCGGCCATTCCACTGTTAAATGCATAGAAGAGAGCGGTTAAGTGGAAAGAGTACAGTGAAGGAAAATGAGGGAGAAGATTTGTTTGTTTGCTGTGATACGAGAAGAAACAGGAGTCGATTTGGAAGATATTGGGGATCCAGTATTAGAATCAAAATTTAAAACCGAGCGAGGTGGCGCAGTGGTTAGACACTGGACTCGCATTCGGGAGGACCACGGTTCAATCCTGATTTAGGTTTTCCGTGATTTCCCTAAATCGCTCCAGGCAAATGCCGAGATGGTTCCTTTCAAAGGGCACGGCCGACTTCCTTCCCCGTCCTTCCCTAATCCGATGAGACCGATGACCTCGCTGTCTGGTCTCCTTCCCCAAACAACCCAACCCAAACCTCTACCATTCCACTCCACTCCACTCAGAATTTAAAAGAACTTTGGAGGACTTAAGATCAGATAAGGTAGAAGGCATAGACAACATTCCACCAGAATTTATAAGATCAGTAGGGGAGTGACAACAAAACGACTGTTCACGTTGGTGCGTAGATGTATGAGTGTGGCGACATACCATCGACTTTCTGAAAAATATCATCCACACAATTCCGAAGAGTGCAAGAGCTTGTGAGAATTATCGCACAATGAGCTGGGCAGCTCACGCATCTAAGTTGCTGTCAAGAATAATATACAGAAGAATGGAAAAGAAAATTGGAACTGTATTAGATGACGATCGGTTTGACCTTAGGAAAGGTAAAGCCACCAGAGGGGCAATTCTGACGTTGCGGTTGATATGAAAGCAAGACCAAACAAAAATCAATAGACGTCCATAAGGTTTGTCGACCTACAAAAAGCGTTAGACAATGCAAAATGGTGCAAAACGTTAGAAATTCTTAGAAAAATAGGGTAGAGCTATAGGGAGATAGAGTAATATACAGCATTTACAACAGCGAAGAGGGAATAATGAGGGTGAACAACCAATACCGAAATGCTCGGCTTAAAAAGGATATAAGACAGGGACGTTGTATTTCGTGCCTACTGTTCAATCTGTACATCGAAGAAGCAACGATGAAAATAAAAGAAAGGTTCAGGAGTGGGATTAAAATTCAAGGTGAAAGGATATCAATGATACGATTCGCTGATGACATTGCTTCTGCGTGAAAGTGAAGAAGAATTACATGGTCTACTTAATGGAATGAATAGTCTAACGAGTACAGAGTATGTTTTGAGAGTAGATCGAAGAAAGACGAAAGCAGAGAAGTAGCAGAAATGAGAACTGCGAGAAACTGAACACCAGGATTGATGGTCACGAAGTAGAGGAAGTTAAGGAATTCTACTACCTGAGCAACAAAATAACCAATGATGGATGGAGCAGGGAGGACATCAAAGCAGACTAACACTGGCAAAATGGGCATTCCTGACCAAGAGAAGTATGTTGGCATCGTAGGCCCTAATTTGAGGAAGAAATTTCTGAGAACATACGTCTGGGGAACAGCATTGTGTGGTAGTGAAACATGGACTGTGGGAAAAGCAAAACAGAAGAGAATCGAAGAATTTAAGTTGTGGTGCTACAGATGAATGTGGAAAATTAGGGCGACTTGTAAGGTAAGGAATGAGGAGATTCTGCACAGAATCGGAGAGAAAAATGTGGAAACACTGACATGGAGAAGGGACAGGATAATAGGACATGTGTTAAAACATCAGGAAATGACCTCCATGGTACTAGAGGGAGCTGTAGAGCCAAAAACTTTAGATGAAGGCAGAGACTGGAACATATCTAGCAAATAGTTGAGGCTGTAGACTGCAAGCACTACTCTCAGATGAAGAGATTGGCACAGGAGAGGAATTTGGGGGGGGGGGGGGGGCATAAAACCAGTGAGAAGACGGACATAGCATCTGTGACTACGGGTCATTGAATGTTTGACCATGGGTATTAGAAGGAATGTTAAGAAAGGTACGGAAATATGTTTGCTTAGCAAAAAAGTGAGGATACAACAAACATAAAATATTCCGTTCTGAGGACGAAGATGTGGAGCACAAATCCAAAAATTTGTTTCAGAAAACTGCTATGTAAAGAATGAGAGCTTCATTACATATGCAAATGCAAAAACACAAGCTCAACGAAGCGCAAGTGAGCGTAGGGAGAGCAATGAGTGAAGCGTTTAATGAATTTGGAAGTAAAATTTTGTTAGCCTACCTGACAAAAACCCTAAGTGGCTTTGGTCTTTTGTAAAATCAGGAAGCCATTCGAAATCATCTCTTCAGTTACTCAGTGGCCATAATGGCACCGAAACGGAAAGCTTCAGAGAGAAGATAGTAATACGCTCCCTGCTTTAGATCACCGCAATAACTTCTAAATGGTGGCAGATATTGAGATAAGTGATAGCAGTATAGAAAAACAACTACAATCACTTAGTAGTGGAAAGCCATCAGGACCAGATGAGATATCTGTAAGATTCCATGAAGATTGTGTGAAAGAATTTTCTACCTTTTTAGCAGCTGTTATCGTAGTCTGTTGAACCTACGAAGGTTACCTAGCGACTGGAAAAAAATCGCAGATCACCCCAAGTGTCGTAGGACATTTGCACATAATTACAAGTCTATATCGTTGACGTCAATATGTTTAAGAACTGTGGTACATGTTTCATTCTCATGAATCGTGACGTAACTGGAGAACGAAAATCTTCTCTATAAAAATCGAAATGGATTACGCAAACAATCGATTGTGTCGTGTTGCGAGAGCGAGTGTGGAGTTGAGCGAGTGCCATGTTGCGAGTGGAGGTGTGTGGAGGCCAGTTGTTGTAATGCAAGGCTTTAACGGAGAAGGGAGTCGCCATCACCGTGGTTAGACCCCTTTGTACTACAAATAATACCGGGAAAGTGAAGAAGTATCATTACGGAAGTGGTCAGTGACATTTCTAGTGCCGATATTTTGGTTTCGCGTCTACCGCGCCGGCATCACTTTGGATTGCAGTGTTGGATTGCAGTGTTGGATGCAGTGATGGATTAGCGTGTGATGATAATGGAAAATGAAGAAGCCTGTGCTGAGATTAGCCGTAATTAGATATGTATGACGAAGGCAGTGGCCGTCTCCTCCTTTTTGTGCTATTGAGACGAATATAGGTTCGTAATTAGTGAAACTGTGTTGGTGTTTTTCTTGTTACCAGACATTTCATTATTACAGTATTGAGAAGGACGAACTGGAAAGTAACAACTTCCGTAGCAGTCAATTCCGATTGCCAGCCCTATTAGTTACACGGTCACATTAATAATAATTATTGGGCTGCTATTCGATCAGATCAGGTCGGGATAAATAAACGGAGGTGTTATAAGATTCCTCGACTTGCGCCATAGGGTGGTCGGGTTTCGGGTTCCGCTGGATAGGTCAGGAGTCCACTGCACACAGCAAGCGGCTACACGGGTAGCAGGGGTTGTGTGGCGTGGACTGGGCGGTTTTTTAGGTTAGATGGCCTCGGGCAAGTACAGAAAGGGCAACAGCCTCAAAGGGTGCGGGGCAAAGTCAGGACATGCGGGGACCAAGCAGCAATCGGTATTGTAATTGTAAACTGTCGAAGCTGCATTGGTAAAGTACCGGAACTTCAAGCGCTGATAGAAAGCACCGAAGCTGAAATCGTTATAGGTACAGAAAGCTGGCTGAAGCCAGAGATAAATTCAGCCGAAATTTTTGCAAAGGCACAGACGGTGTTTAGAAAGGATAGATTGCATGCAACAGGTGGTGGCGTGTTTGTCGCTGTTAGTAGTAGTTTATCCTGTAGTGTGGTAGAAGTGGATAGTTCCTGTGAAATATTATGGGTGGGGGTTACACTCAACAACCGAGCTAGGTTAATAATTGGCTCCTTTTACCGACCTCCCGACTCAGCAGCATTAGTTGCAGAACAACTGGGAGAAAATTTGGAATACATTGCACATAAATTTTCTCAGCATATTATACTCTTAGGTGGAGATTTCAATTTACCAGATATAGACTGGGACACTCAGATGTTTAGGACGGGTGGTAGGGACAGAGCATCGAGTGACATTAAACTGAGTGCACTATCCGAAAATTACCTCGAGCAATTAAACAGAGAACCGACTCGTGGATATAACATCTTGGGCCTACTGATAACAAACAGACCCGAACTTTTCGACTCTGTAAGTGCAGAACAGGGAATCAGTGATCATAAGGCCGTTGCAGCCTCCCTGAATATGGAAGTTAATAGGAATATAAAAAAAGGGAGGAAGGTTTATCTGTTTAGCAAGAGTAATAGAAGGCAGATTTCAGACCACCTAACAGATCAAAAAGAAAATTTCTGTTCCGACACTGACAATGTTGAGTGTTTATGGAAAAAGTTCAAGGCAATCGTAAAATGCGTTTTAGACAGGTACGTGCCGAGTAAATCTGTGAGGGACGGGAAAAACCCACCGTGGTTCAACAACAAATTTAGGAAGCTACTGCGAAAGCAAAGAGAGCTTCACTCCAAGACGAACAGAACCTAAACGATTAGCGTAAGTTAGCGTAAGGAGGGCTATGCGTAAAGCGTTCAGTGAATTCGAAAGTAAAATTCTATGTACCGACTTAACGGAAAATCCTAGGGAGTTCTGGTCTTACGTTAAATCAGTAAGTGGCTCGAAACAGCATATCCAGACACTCCGGGATGATGATGGCATTGAAACAGAGGATGACACGCGTAAAGCTGAAATACTAAACACCTTTTTCCAAAGCTGTTTCACAGAGGAAGACCGCACTGCAGTTCCTTCTCTAAATCCTCGCACAAACGAAAAAGTGGCTGACATCGAAATAAGTGTCCAAGGAATAGAAAAGCAACTGAAATCACTCAACAGAGGAAAGTCCACTGGACCTCACGGGATACCAATTCGTTTCTACACAGAGTACGCGAAAGAACTTGCCCCCCTTCTGACAGCCGTGTACCGCAAGTCTCTAGAGGAACGGAAGATTCCAAATGATTGGAAAACAGCACAGGTAGTCCCAGTCTTCAAGAAGGGTCGTCGAGCAGATGCGCAAAACTATAGACCTATATCTCCGACGTCGATCTGTTGTAGAATTTTAGAACATGTTTTTTGCTCGAGTATCATGTCGTTTTTGGAAACCCAGAATCTACTCTGTAGGAATCAACATGGATTCCGGAAACAGCGATCGTGTGAGCCCCAACTCGCTTTATTTGTTCTTGAGACCCAGAAAATATTGGATACAGGCTCCCAGGTGGATGCTATTTTCCTTGACTTCCGGAAGACGTTCGATACAGTTCCGCACTGTCGCCTGATAAACAAAGTAAGAGCCTACGGTATATCAGACCAGCTGTGTGGCTGGATTGAAGAGTTTTTAGCAAACAGAACACAGCATGTTGTTATCAACGGAGAGACGTCTACAGACGTTAAAGTAACCTCTGGCGCGCCACAGGGGAGTGTTATGGGACCATTGCTTTTCACAATATTTATAAATGACCTAGTAGATAGTGTCGGAAGTTCCATGTGGCTTTCCGCGGATGATGCTGAAGTATACAAAGAAGTTGCAGCAATAGAAAATAGTAGCGAAATGCAGGAAGATTTGCAGCGGATAGGCACTTGGTGCAGGGAGTGGCAACTGACCCTTAACATAGACAAATGTAATGTATTGCGAATACATAGAAAGAAGGATCCTTTATTGTATGATTATATGATAGCGGAACAAACACTGGTAGCAGGGAGTGGCAACTGTCCCTTAACATAGACAAATGTAATGTATTGCGAATACATAGAAAGAAGGATCCTTTTGTAGTGGACTGACAAGGCAGCCAGTCCACAGAGACGGGTAGCCGAAAGGGCACACGTACACACACGCCGACTGGCGCGAAGTCTGGAACAGGATTCGTAATGGATGTGATAAAGAAAAGAACGTAGCTACTAGAACACTTAACTTTTATATCGTCCTTTGGTATACAGCATTCTTGATGATGCAAGTGAGACTATCTTGAGATACATGCAATGGTACAAATGGCGCCTTGCTAGGTCGTAGCCATGGACTTAGCTGAAGGCTATTCTAACTGTCTCTCGGCAAATGAGAGAAAGGCTTCGTACAGTGTAGTCGCTAGCAATGTCGTCGTACAACTGGGGCGAGTCTAGTACGTCTCTCGAGACCTGCCTTGTGGTGGCGCTCGGTCTGCGATCCTGACAGTGGCGACACGCGGGTCCGACATGTACTAATGGACCGCGGCCGATTTAAGCTATCACCTAGCAAGTGTGGTGTGGCGGTGACACCACACCTTTATTGTATGATTATATGATAGCAGAACAAACACTGGTAGCAGTTACTTCTGTAAAATATCTGGGAGTATGCGTGCGGAACGATTTGAAGTGGAATGATCATATAAAATTAATTGTTGGTAAAGCGGGTACCAGGTTGAGATTCATTGGGAGAGTGCTTAGAAAATGTAGTCCATCAACAAAGGAGGTGGCTTACAAAACACTCGTTCGACCTATACTTGAGTATTGCTCATCAGTGTGGGATCCGTACCAGATCGGGTTGACGGAGGAGATAGAGAAGATCCAAAGAAGAGCGGCGCGTTTCGTCACAGGGTTATTTGGTAACCGTGATAGCATTACGGAGATGTTTAATAAACTCAAGTGGCAGACTCTGCAAGAGAGGCGCTCTGCATCGCGGTGTAGCTTGCTCGCCAGGATTCGAGAGGGTGCGTTTCTGGATGAGGTATCGAATATATTGCTTCCTCCTACTTATACCTCCCGAGGAGATCACGAATGTAAAATTAGAGAGATTAGAGCGCGCACGGAGGCTTTCAGACAGTCGTTCTTCCCGCGAACCATACACGACTGGAACAGGAAAGGGAGGTAATGACAGTGGCACGTAAAGTGCCCTCCGCCACACACCGTTGGGTGGCTTGCGGAGTATAAATGTAGATGTAGATGTAGATTTGGCGTTACGAGTGCAGTATCCTGACAAAATGGCTGCAAAGACTTCTTTTTTTGTTGGACTGTACGAAATGTTTACTGTTAACATTAGTGCAGTGTCCATTCATAAGGAATTATGGATAAGGTTTGCCATGCGGATTAAGCATTGTGCATGGTATCTATTATTTAGGAACACATGTTCTGTCTGTAAACAAAGAATACCGGTTGACAAAGTGTGTCAGATGCAACTGTGGAGAGGGTAGGGGAATCTTTCGTACGCAGCTAAAAAAAGTCAACGGTTCGCGCAAGAAAAAGAAATTTGAATACCTCAGAAAACTGTATGGAAGATTTTTTGTAAGCGGTTACATTTCACACCATATCTTCTGCAGCTCGTGCAACAATTAAAACCGGTGCCTTCAGTTTTTCATCACAATGCAGGAAGAAATTGACTATGAACATTTCGCCCCCAGACCCAGCGCTGCAGAAACCTTCTGTTGATCTGTAGAGGTTAATCGTCGACCACAATGAGAGTCTGGGGCTCTGAACATCCTCATAAAATTGTGGTACGTGAATGAGAACCGCCAAAGGTTAATGTTTTCTGCGTCATGTCACAGACGAAGCTGTTTGGACCGTTTTTCTTCTGTGAGAAGATCGTGACGGGTGCCTCTGTATGTTGCAATTGTGGTTGTTTATACAACTGACGGCTGATTTTGAAAATTTGATCTTACGACATGATGGAGCACCCCCTCACCGGAGCATCGATGTTCGTCGCTACCTAAATGACGAACTTCCACATCGCTGGATCGGGTGTAGTGGTGAAGATGATATGGCTCCGTCCCCTTGACCCACAAGTCGCCTACCTATACCGATGTGAATTTTTCCTTTGGGAATACATTAAGGACCGTGTTTACGTATCCCCACTGCCAAGAACATTGTAATAGATCAGACAACGCATGAATGCTGCTGTGATGACCACTGACAGGATTTCGCTAGTAATGTATGAAGCGAACTTCACTGCCGCCTGGGTGTGTCTCATGTGGCCAGAGGGGCACTCATAAAACATACACTGAGGTCGAAAAAGTCTTGGGATGCATCCTACTATCGTGTCTGACCTCCTTTTGCCTGGGTTAGTGGAGCAACTCAACGTGGCATGCAGTCAACACGTCGTTGGACGTCCCTTGCAGAAATACTGAGCCATTCGCCCACTGAAGCCGTCCATAATTACGAAAGCTTTGTCGGTGCAGGATTTTATGCAGGAACTGACCTATCAATTATGTCCCATAAAGTTCCGATGGGATTCATGTCGAGGGATCTGGGTAGCCAAACCATTCGCTCGAACTGTCCAGAATGTTCTTCAAAACTGTCCCTAACAATTTTGGTCCGGTGACATGACGCATTACCATCCACAAAAATTCCGTCTTTGTTTGGGAACATGACGTCCATGAATGGCTGGAAACGGCCTCCAAGAAGCCGAACGTCCATAGGAGCTGGTTCATTCCATGTAAACACAGCCTCACAGCCAGCTTGCAGAGTGCCTTGTTGACACGTGCGTCCACGAACTATACGTTGTTGTTGTTGTTGTGGTCTTCAGTCCTGAGACTGGTTTGATGCAGCTCTCCATGCTACTCTATCCTGTGCAAGCTTCTTCATCTCCCAGTACCTACTGCAACCTACATCCTTCTGAATCTGCTTAGTGTATGCATCTCTTGGTCTCCCCCTACGATTTTTACCCTCCACGCTGCCCTCCAATACTAAATTGGTGATCCCTTGATGCCTCAAAATATGTCCTACCAACCGATCCCTTCTTCTGGTCAAGTTGTGCCACAAACTCCTCTTCTCCCCAATCCGATTCAGTACCTCCTCATTAGTTATGTGATCTACCCATCTAATCTTCAGCATTCTTCTGTAGCACCACATTTCGAAAGCTTCTATTCTCTTCTTGTCCAAACTATTTATCGTCCATGTTTCACTTCCATACATGGCTACACTCCATACAAATACTTTCAGAAAAGACTTCCTGACACTTAAATCTATACTCGATGTTAACAAATTTCTCTTCTTCAGAAACGCTTTCCTTGCCATTGCCAGTCTACATTTTATATCCTCTCTACTTCGACCATCATCGGTTATTTTGCTCCCCAAATAGCAAAACTCCTTTACTACTTTAAGTGTCTCATTTCCTAATCTAATACCCTCAACATCACCCGACTTACTTCGACAACATTCCATTATCCTCGTTTTGCTTTTGTTGATGTTCATCTTATATCCTCCCTTCAAGACACCATCCATTCCGTTCAACTGCTCTTCCAAGTCCTTTGCTGTCTCTGACAGAATTACAATGTCATCGGCGAACCTCAAAGTTTTTATTTCTTCTCCATGGATTTTAATACCTACTCCGAATTTTTCTTTTGTTTCCTTCACTGCTTGCTCAATATACAGATTGAATAACATCGGGGAGAGGCTACAACCCTGTCTTACTCCCTTCCCAACCACTGCTTCCCTTTCGTGTCCCTCGACTCTTATAACTGCCATCTGGTTTCTGTACAAATTGTAAATAGCCTTTCGCTCCCTGTATTTTACCCCTGCCACCTTTAGAATTTGAAAGAGAGTATTCCAGTCAACATTGTCAAAAGCTTTCTCTAAGTCTACAAATGCTAGAAACGTAGGTTTGCCTTTCCTTAATCTTTCTTCTAAGATAAGTCGTAAGGTCAGTATTGCCTCACGTGTTCCAGTATTTCTACGGAATCCAAACTGATCTTCCCCGAGGTCAGCTTCTACCAGTTTTTCCATTCGTCTGTAAAGAATTCGTGTTAGTATTTTGCAGCTGTGGCTTATTAAACTGATTGTTCGGTAATTCTCACATCTGTCAACACCTGCTTTCTTTGGGATTGGAATTATTATATTCTTCTTGAAGTCTGAGGGTATTTCGCCTGTTTCATACATCTTGCTCACCAGATGGTAGAGTTTTGTCAGGACTGGCTCTCCCAAGGCCGTCAGTAGTTCCAATGGAATGTTGTCTACTCCGGGGGCCTTGTTTCGACTCAGGTCTTTCAGTGCTCTGTCAAACTCTTCACGCAGTATAGTATCTCCCATTTGATCTTCATCTACATCCTCTTCTATTTCCATAATATTGTCCTCAAGTACATCGCCCTTGTATAGACCCTCTATATACTCCTTCCACCTTTCTGCTTTCCCTTCTTTGCTTAGAACTGGGTTTCCATCTGAGCTCTTGATGTTCATAGAAGTGGTTCTCTTATCTCCAAAGGTCTCTTTAATTTTCCTGTAGGCAGTATCTATCTTACCCCTAGTGAGATAAGCCTCTACATCCTTACATTTGTCCTCTAGCCATCCCTGCTTAGCCATTTTGCACTTCCTGTCAATCTCATTTTTGAGACGTTTGTATTGCTTTTTGCCTGCTTCATTTACTGCATTTTTATATTTTCTCCTTTCATCAATTAAACTCAATATTTCTTCTGTTACCCAAGGATTTCTACTAGCCCTCGACTTTTTACCTACTTTATCCTCTGCTGCCTTCACTACTTCATCCCTCAAAGCTACCCATTCTTCTTCTACTGTATTTCTTTCCCCCATTCCTGTCAATTGTTCCCTTATGCTCTCCCTGAAACTCTGTACAACCTCTGGTTCTTTCAGTTTATCCAGGTCCCATCTCCTTAAATTCCCACCTTTTTGCAGTTTCTTCAGTTTCAATCTGCGTGATACACTCGAACTCTACCATCAACTCTTACCAACTGAAATTGGGACTCATCTGACGAGGTCACGGTTTTTCAGTTCAAATGGTTCAAATGGCTCTGAGCACTATGGAACTCAACTGCTGTGGTCATAAGTCCCCTAGAACTTAGAACTACTTAAACCTAACCTAAGGACATAACACACAGCCATGCCTGAGGCAGGATTCGAACCTGCGACCGTAGCGGTCGTGCGGTTCCAGACTGTAGCGCCTTTAACCGCTCGGCCACTCCGGCCGGCGGTTTTTCAGTCTTTAAGGTCCAACCGATTTGGTTACGAGGCGCTGCAGTCAATGTCGTGCTGTTAGCAAAAGCTCTCGCGAGTCGTCTGCTACCACAGCCCATCAACACCAAATTTCATCACACTGTCCTAACGGATACGTTCGTCGCAAGACAGACATTGATTTCTGCGGTTATTTAACTCAGTGTTGCTAGTATGTTAGCACTGACAATACGCAAACGCCACTGCTCTCGGCCGTTAAGTCAAGGTTGTTGGCCGCTGTGTTGTACGTGCTGAGATGTAGTGCCTGAAATGTGGTACTCTCTGGACGCTCTTGACACCGTAGAGCTGGGAATATCGAATTCCCTGACGATTTCCGAAATGAAATGTCCCATGCGTCTAGCTCCAACTAACATTCGGCATTCAAAGTCTGCTAATTCTCATCGTGCGGCCATAATCAAGGCGGAAACCTTTTGACACGAATCACATGAGTCAAATGACAGCTTCGCCAATGCAGTGCCGTTTTGTACCTTGTGAAAGCGATACTACCGCTGTCTGTATACAGGGTGGTCCATTGACCGTGACCGGGCCAAATATCTCACGAAGTAAGCATCAAACGAAAAAACTGCAAAGAACGAAACTTGTCTAGCTTGAAGGGGGAAACCAGATGGTGCTACGGTTGGCCTGCTAAATGGCGCTGCCGTAGATCAAACGGATATCAACTGCGTTTTTTTTTAAACAGGAACCCCCATTTTTTATTATACATTCGTGTAGTACGTAAAGAAATATGAATGTTTTAGTTGGACCACTTTTTTAGCTTTGTGATAGATGGCGCTGTAATAGTCACAAACATATGGCTCACAATTTTAGACGAACAGTTGGTAACAGGTAGATTTTTTAAATTAAAATACAGAACGTAGGTACATTTGAACATTGTATTTCGGTTGTTCCAATGTGATACATGTACCTTTGTGAACTTATCATTTCTGAGAACGCAAGCTGTTACAGCGTGATAACCTGTGAATACCACATTAATGCAATAAATGCTCAAAATGATGTCCGTCAACCTCAGTGTATTTGGCAATAAGTGTAACGACATTCCTCTAAACAGCGAGTAGTTCGCCTTCCGTAATGTTCGCACATGCATTGACAATGCGCTGACGCATGTTGTCAGGCGTTGTCGGTGAATCACGATAGCAAATATCCTTCAACTCTCCCCACAGAAAGAAATCCGGGGACTTCAGATCCGGTGAAAGTGCGGGCCATGGTATGGTGCTTCGACGACCACTTCACCTGTCATGAAATACGCTATTCAATACCGCTTCAACCGCACGCGAGGTATGTGCCGGACATCCATCATGTTGGAAGTACATCGCCATTCTGTCAAGCAGTGAAACATCTTGTAGTAACATCGGTAGAAAATTACGTATGAAATCAGCATACATTGCACCATTTAGATTGCCATCGATAAAATGGGGGCCAATTATCCTTCCTCCCATAATACCGCACCGTACATTAACCCGCGAAGGTTGCTGATGCTCCACTTGTCGCAGCCATCGTAGGTTTTCCGTTGCTCAATAGTACATATTAGGCCTGTTTACGTTACCACTGTTGGTGAATGACGCTTCGTCGCTAAATAGAACGCGGGCAAAAAAATCTGTCATCGTCCCTTAATTTCTCTTGTGCCCAGTGGCAGAACTATACACAACGTTCAAAGTCGTCGGCATGCAATTCCTGATGCATAGAAATATGGTACGGGTTCAATCGATGTTGATGTAGCATTCTCAACACCGACGTTTTTGAGATTCTCAATTCTCACGCAGTTTGTCTGCTACTGATGTGCGGATTAGCCGCGACAGCACCTAAAACACCTACTTGAGCATCATCATTTGCTGCAGGTCGTGGTTGACGTTCCACATGTGGCTGAACACTACCTGTTTCCTTAAATAACGTAACTATCCGGCGGACGGTCCCGACACTTGGATGATGTCGTCCAGGATACCGAGCGGCATACATAGCACACGCCCGTTGGGCATTCTGATCACAATAGCCATACATCAACACGATATCGACCTTTTCCGCAATTGGAAAACGGTCCATTTTAACACAGGTAATGTATCACGAAGCAAATAACGTCCGCACTGGCGGAATGTTACGTGATACCACGTACTTATACGTTTGTGACTGTTACAGCGCCATCTATCACAAAGCGAAAAATGTGGCCCAACTAAAACATTCACATTTCTTTACGTACTACACGAATATGTAATAGAAAATGGGGGTTCCTATTTTAAAAAAAACACAGTTGATATCCGTTTGACCTATGGCAGCTCTAGCGTTAAAAGGTTTTTTGCTTTTCGTATTTAACCAAATATAACATTGATGATGATAATTTATGGTAATGTTTGCCGACAAGATAAAGAATGCACCCTTTAACACTAGATTGCGTACTCACGGCAGTTCTCCTTGGCCGTTTTTTTTTTTGGTACGACTTGGAAAGAGTGAAAAATCAATTAATGATCGCCGATGCGTCGGTTCTCGATTGTGTTCAGGAGACGTACAGATTGATTGCGCGAAAATAGTTTCTCAAATGACCTCTTAACCCGGATTGCTTTCACGCAATCAGACTCTTCAATGAAATTACCTAAGGGACCTATTTGAATAATAAAAAACATTGGAAATGAATGCAAAACAGTGAAATTTTGTAAAAAAAGTTGTCAGATCGGAAATTGAACACATTAATGGTCTCCCAAATACAATCGAGACACCGCGATAAAGAGCAAACCTGTAACAAAGTTCATTTAAACATAAACATTATTTGTGGTTAATTTAAAGAAAAGAATAAGCATAGATTTTCTGTACAGTGAAGCATCAATATATTCTCAAAGAGCAAAGGCGTTAAACTATAAACATTAACAAATTTACAATGAATACAAAACTTACATTTTTATGTTTTTCTCATACATGGAACAGTCCAACAATCGCTGCTTTTGTGTGTGTGATATTTTGTAAAAATTAAATGTCCTGGCGTGCGCGTAAGTATTTTTTATCGTCACGAGGATTACAAAAGCGGTTTTTTTTCCTTGGTGATAACGTGGTTTTTCACACTAAATGAAATATAACTTGTAGCGGTGCTACACAACACGTCTTAACAAGTCGGCGACCAAACATCAAAAGTAATGAAGTACATGTTAACATATCGGCGACCATAAGTACAACTAACTATAAAGACTCTAGAATTTTCCTGCGGCAATGATTTTAAATATCTGCGCCCAGCGAGTCATAGTGTACCTTTTAAACGCTGGCCGCGCGTCTTGGTGTAGGCGCACGTTATAAACAGATTTCGTTTCTTTACTCTCGTGTTGTCATGTTTAGTATCACTACAAACTACAGCTCGGTGGCTGTCCTTTTCTCATATGCAAAATGTCTGAAATCCAATAATATCACACAGCGCCATCTAGCGGGCCAACCATAGCGCCATCTGGTTTCCCCCTTCAAGCTAGACGAGTTTCGTTCTTTGTAGTTTTATCGTCTGATGCTTATTTCGTGAGATATTTGGCCTGGTCACTATCAATAGACCACCCTGTATGCACATATTACTATCCCACGACTTTTGTCACCTCGGAATACCTAGAGTGCAAATGCAAACTTAGTGAGTTTACAGTACTATTCGTGTATCAATTATATTTTTACAACTAATTCTTTGGAAAATACAGAGTTTTCAAAACGAACGAATCATTTACAGTTGCCTTGAGTAAGCAGGCTAAGTTACCTAAGCCGCAAGATTCCAGTAAGGAAAACTCATGGCTGCAGCGTAGTATGTCAGTAAATTGACCAGGCAAAAGAACAGGGCTGGAACGAAGGCAGAGACAAGTCCCGGGAATGAGCGTATTACGTTGCTGGAAGGCGGGAAACAGGAGCCAGAGAAGCTGCTCGCATCCTTGCACTCTCATCCGTTAGGTGGTGGGACGCCTTTTACGGCTGCCAGCGCTGCTGCTATTCCCCTCAAAGAGCCCACGAAGCAGACGGCCGTAATTGTATTAGGGGCGCGCCGGCAGGCGGCTCGAGCCGACGCAGCGCCTTTCCGCCTTCGCACGCCTCTCCGCTAAGCTGCAGACGCGCCGCTGTTTGCTGGCCGCGCGGCTCATTAGCGCAGTCCGCTCCCCAGGGGGAGCCACGAGCCACGCCACCTGCCGTCGCCGGCCTGGCCCTTTTGTCTCGAGCATTCCGAGCCAGCTAAGGTTGTGAAAGCTGCACCACCGAGAATTGCTGCCGCTAGAATATTGACGTACAAGATTTATGGCGTTTTGCGTCTTTCGACCTGTACAACTGACTTTACTTTCGGTAAATGTTTTACTCCTTGCATGAAAGAGTTTTGAAAAAGATGTTTAATGACTTCTCGGTAATGCAATGACTATACAGGTTGTAAAAAAAAAAGAGGTGGCCAGAGTTTAAGGAACTCCAGTACTTAGGGCAGTTGCACGCCTCCGACATCAACACTCCAATCACAGCAATTAAACTTATACTCCGGTCCAAACCCAACACGGCTTGTGGTCACGACTGTGTCACCTACCGCCACCTTAGAGAAAGCCCCTTCTCCTTCCTGACGGTCCTTGCCAATCTCTATAACGTCATCCTCTCTACCGGCTTCTACCCCGACCTGTGGAAGACTTCATGCGTCCTCTTATTCCTCAAACCCAAAAAAACCACTTCCATTGCCTCTTCCCATCGTCCCATCTGCCTCACCTCTGTCTTCAGTAAGGTCTTTGAAAACATCCCATCCGGTTGTATCCATCAGCACCTTAATCAACACCACCTCCTCCGCTTTACCCACTGTGGCTTCGACCGTCCTTCTCTGACCAACTCCTTAGCCTCATTCACCTTCTCTCCCTCCAGCTTAACTCCCGTCGCTCCGCCATTTTTGTTTCCCTATGGCCGTGTATGGGATCCCAGTCTCCTCTTTAAACTCCACCCTGCCTATCAATTTTGTCTGTCTGGTCGCTTCTTTTCTCTCACGCCATCCTTCCTATGTCACCCTCCACAACACCAACTCCCATATCTTTTGTCCCACTGCTGGCGTCCCCCAGGGATGTCCTCTCCCCACTCCTTTATCGCTTGTACAGGGTTGATATGCCCAAGCCACCCCCACCTGTCCACCTTCTCCAATATGCTGATGACATTGGCTTCCTGACTCTCTATCCTTACCCTTCAACAGTCCCAACACACCTTCCAAATCCACCTTTCCAGTTCACCACTTGGTGTAACCAGTGGTTCCTTCATCTCAACCCCTCCAAAACCCAGGCAATCATCATAGGCTGCACCACCCACTCCTTCTGTCTCCATCATTCCTACCTCACCTTTTATGGTCACCCTGTCCAGCTCATCCCCACCCTGAGATACCTTGGCCTCACCCTCGACTGTCATCTCACCTGAACCCCTCACCTCCTGACCATCCAGCAGAAAGCCCATTCCCACCACCACCTCCAGAAACTCATCTGGCCTGACATGGGGCATCCTTCCCCATCCTCCACACCGACAAATCCCTCATCCATCCTATCCTCTGTTATGCCAGTGTTGCCTGGATCTCCACACCCACCCACTTTTTACAAGGCCCTCCCAATCCTTGAACTCCATGCACTCCACCTTGCCTTCAATATCCGCCTTCCTTCCCCCACACGGCTCCTGTACGACCTCATCCCCTTCCCCCACCTCCTCTTTTTCCTCCAACATCTCTGCATCCTTTACACTATCTGCAGACTTGATCCCCCCACATCCTTCCTCTCCACCCCCTACCTGTTGCCGCACCTCTGTTGCTGTATCCCTCCCTCTCTCTAACCAACACACCCTCCATCTCCTTCATCAGGGGAATTTCCAGGGCCTCCCCCTCCCAGGTGATGAACTTTGCTGTGACATATACCCTTCCAACTGTAACCTGGCCTTCTTCCCCACCCCCACACCTTGGGCCCCCTTTTCCTTTCCCCTCCCACAGTGGATTTTCCTCCTCCCCCACCCTGAGTCCCTGCAACCCATCCTCAAGTCTTTCCCTCCCACGTCCTTCCCTCCCTGGGCCTCTTAGCGCGCCCCCCACCCATCTCCCCACTCTCCTTCCCTCCCTCCCTTCTTCCCTTCTTCCCTTGTCCATGCACCTGGCAGATCCTCTGTTTGCTCATCATCGTCAGTGTGCTACGTCAGTGCTGTGTTTGGTGCTGTTCTGTGCATCGAGAGCTGTGATCTTAATTGTGTGCTGGACTTGTACATAGTGTTACTGCCAGTGATTGTTATGAGTTGCGCTGTCAGAACGATACGTTTATGCTCCAGTCATGCTTCACCTTTTGTGTTCTTTCAACTGGCTCAAATGGTTTCAGCCGTAAATAGAAATATTAAAAAAGTTAGGAAGATTTTCTGTGTAGCAAAAGTGACAAAAAGCAGATTACAGAGTACCTGACGGCTCAACACAAAATTTTTGTCTCAAGTACAGATAGTGTTGAGGATCAGTGGACAAAGCGAGTTAGAAAACTGTTGCGGAAGCAAAGGGAACTTCACAGCAAACATAAACATAGCCAAAGCCTTGCAGACAAACAAAAATTACGCGAAGCGAAATGTAGTGTGAGGAGGGCTATGCGAGAGGCATTCAGTGAATTCGAAAGTAAAGTTCTATGTACTGACTTGGTAGAAAATCCTAAGAAATTTTGGTCTTATCTCAAAGCGGTAGGTGGATCAAAACAACATGTCCAGACACTCTGTGACCAAAATGATACCGAAACAGAGGATGACAGACTAAAGGCCGAAATACTAAATGTCTTTTTCCAAAGCTGTTTCACAGAGGAAAACTGCACAGGAGTTCCTTCTCTAGATTGTCGCACAGATGAAAAAATGGTAGATATCGAAATAGACGACAGAGGGAAAGAAACAATTAAAATAGCTCAAAAGAGGAAAGGCCGCTGGACCTGATGGGATACCAGTTCGATTTTACACAGAGTACGCGAAGGAACTTGCCCCCCTTCTTGCAGCGGTGTACCGTAGGTCTCTAGAAGAGCGTAGCGTTCCAAAGCATTGGAAAAGGGCACAGGTCATCCCCGTTTTCAAGAAGGGACGTCGAACAGATGTGCAGAATTATAGACCTATATCTCTAACGTCGATCAGTTGTAGAATTTTGGAACACGTATTATGTTCGAGTATAATGACTTTTCTGGAGACTAGAAATCTACTCTGTAGGAATCAGCATGGGTTTCGAAAAAGACGGTCGTGTGAAACCCAGCTCGCGCTATACGTCCACGAGACTCAGAGGGCCAGAGACACGAGTTCACAGGTAGATGCCGTGTTTGTTGACTTCCGCAAGGCGTTCGATACAGTTCCCCACAGTCGTTTAATGAACAAAGTA
The DNA here is from genome assembly GCF_023898315.1 of Schistocerca nitens. NCBI lineage: Eukaryota > Metazoa > Arthropoda > Insecta > Orthoptera > Acrididae > Schistocerca > Schistocerca nitens. The sequence goes on along the minus strand of NC_064619.1, from coordinate 494,340,598 downwards.
AGAGCATATGGACTATCGGACCAATTGTGTGATTGGATTGAAGAGTTCCTAGATAACTTAACGCAGCATGTTATTCCCAATGGAGTGATTTCAGGTGTGCCGCAGGGGAGTGTCATAGGACCGTTGCTATTCACAATATACATAAATGACCTTGTGGATGACATCGGAAGTTCACTGAGGCTTTTTGCAGATGATGCTGTGGTGTATCGAGAGGTTGTAACAATGGATAATTGTACTGAAATGCAGGAGGATCTGCAACGAATTGACGCATGGTGCATGGAATGGCAATTGAATCTCAATGTACACAGATGTAATGTGCTGCGAATACATAGAAAGATAGATCCCTTATCATTTAGCTACAAAATAGCAGGTCAGCAACTGGAAGCAGTTAATTCCATAAATTATCTGGGAGTTCGCATTAGGAGTGATTTAAAATGGAATGATCATATAACATATAAAGTTGATCGTCGGTAAAGCAGATGCCAGACTGACAAGGGGAGGGCGCCAATTGTGAAATTCAGATTCGATTCATACTGCGCATAATAAAAGCTCATGGCCAGAGGTGTAATGTGGCAAAGAACCAAGATGCACTTCTCAGCGCCGGCCGCGGTGGTCTAGCGGTTCTAGGCGCTCAGTCCGGAACCGCGCGACTGCTACGGTCGCAGGTTCGAATCCTGCCTCGGGCATGGTTGTATGTGATGTCCTTAGGTTAGGTAGGTTTAAGTAGTTCTAGGTTCTAGGGGACTGATGACCACAGATGTTAAGTCCCATAGTGCTCAGAGCCATTTGAACCATTTGAACCACTTCTCAGCCGTTGTCGAGAAAATCGACAGTTAAAAGAAATCGTTGCGGTGAAATACTCTCTACGATTAATAGTTTTCTACAGCGTCGTGGCGCAACGGTAAGCGCTCGGGTTCGTAATCCGAAGATCACCGGATCGAATCTCGCGCCATACAATTTTTTTTTTATTATTAGCTTTTTGTAATTCAAATATATATATAAACTATTAATGAATTGCTTATGCATGTTGGTGAAGGCGGATCGCTCTCCAATTGTACCGCCTCCATTTTACCGTTTTTTTAACAGGATGTACCAAAGCTCTCCCGTCCGCACTGATTTTCGACGATGTTATAAGTTGCGCTAGGGACCGCATCTACCTTCTTTCGAAGTTAGCAGGCAACTACGCTGTTATGCGGCGGCTCGTTTCGGCCCATTCAACATCTGTCCTTCAAGTGTAACGAGCGAGTAACGGAGTTTATATTTCATACCTGCCACAGCGAATTTGTGTTCGTGGGGTCTCTACTCTAATTCGAACGGTTGACTTACGCTATACGTATTCGTTTCGGAATATCGTTTCTACGTCTTCCGTTAACTATACGTGGTTAACATTATGAAGACAATTAATAACATTTGTGAAATACAACTTTGTTTGCGGAAAACATAATGATGTTCGAAGTCCCCTGTTTTTCCACGACAAACGACTTTCAACAACTTATTATATGCATAATTGATGCAACTGATTGCCGGGAATTTATATATATATATATATATATATATATATATATATATATATATATATATATATATATATATATATATATATTCCTGGAAATTGAAATAAGAACACCGTGAATTCATTGTCCCAGGAAGGGGAGACTTTATTGACACATTCCTGGGGTCAGTTACATCACATGATCACACTGACAGAACCACAGGCACATAGACACAGGCAACAGAGCATGCACAATGTCGGCACTAGTACAGTGTATATCCACCTTTCGCAGCAATGCAGGCTGCTATTCTCCCATGGAGACGATCGTAGAGATGCTGGATGTAGTCCTGTGGAACGGCTTGCCATGCCATTTCCACCTGGCGCCTCAGTTGGACCAGCGTTCGTGCTGGACGTGCAGACTGCGTGAGACGACGCTTCATCCAGTCCCAAACATGCTCAATGGGGGACAGATCCGGAGATCTTGCTGGCCAGGGTAGTTGACTTACACCTTCTAGAGCACGTTGGGTGGCACGGGATACATGCGGACGTGCATTGTCCTGTTGGAACAGCAAGTTCCCTTGCCGGTCTAGGAATGGTAGAACGATGGGTTCGATGACGGTTTGGATGTACCGTGCACTATTCAGTGTCCCCTCGACGATCACCAGTGGTGTACGGCCAGTGTAGGAGATCGCTCCCCACACCATGATGCCGGGTGTTGGCCCTGTGTGCCTCGGTCGTATGCAGTCCTGATTGTGGCGCTCACCTGCACGGCGCCAAACACGCATACGACCATCATTGGCACCAAGGCAGAAGCGACTCTCATCGCTGAAGACGACATGTCTCCATTCGTCCCTCCATTCACGCCTGTCGCGACACCACTGGAGGCGGGCTGCACGATGTTGGGGCGTGAGCGGAAGACGGCCTAACGGTGTGCGGGACCGTAGCCCAGCTTCATGGAGACGGTTGCGAATGGTCCTCTCCGGTACCCCAGGAGCAACAGTGTCCCTAATTTGCTGGGAAGTGGCGGTGCGGTCCCCTACGGCACTGCGTAGGATCCTACGGTCTTGGCGTGCATCCGTGCGTCGCTGCGGTCCGGTCCCAGGTCGACGGGCACGTGCACCTTCCGCCGACCACTGGCGACAACATCGATGTACTGTGGAGACCTCACGCCCCACGTGTTGAGCAATTCGGCAGTACGTCCACCCGGCCTCCCGCATGCCCACTATACGCCCTCGCTCAAAGTCCGTCAACTGCACATACGGTTCACGTCCACGCTGTCGCGGCATGCTACCAGTGTTAAAGACTGCGATGGAGCTCCGTATGCCACGGCAAACTGGCTGACACTGACGGCGGCGGTGCACAAATGCTGCGCAGCTAGCGCCATTCGACGGCCAACACCGCGGTTCCTGGTGTGTCCGCTGTGCCGTGCGTGTGATCATTGCTTGTACAGCCCGCTCGCAGTGTCCGGAGCAAGTATGGTGGGTCTGACACACCGGTGTCAATGTGTTCTTTTTTCCATTTCCAGGAGTGTATATATGAATTGTTGTTGTTGTTGTGGTCTTCAGTCCTGAGACTGGTTTGATGCAGCTCTCCATGCTACTCTATCCTGTGCAAGCTTCTTCATCTCCCAGTACCTACTGCAACCTACATCCTTCTGAATCTGCTTAGTGTATGCATCTCTTGTTCTCCCCCTACGATTTTTACCCTCCACGCTGCCCTCCAATACTCAATTGGTGATCCCTTGATGCCTCAGAACATGTCCTACCAACCGATCCCTTCTTCTGGTCAAGTTGTGCCACAAACTCCTCTTCTCCCCAATCCTATTCAGTACCTCCTCATTAGTTATGTGATCTACCCATCTAATCTTCAGCATTCTTCTGTAGCACCACATTTCGAAAGCTTCTATTCTCTTCTTGTCCAAACTATTTATCTTCCATGTTTCACTTCCATACATGGCTACACTCCATACAAATACTTTCACAAATGACTTCCTGACACTTAAATCTATACTCGATGTTAACAAATTTCTCTTCTTCAGAAACGCTATCCTTGCCATTGCCAGTCTACATTTTATATCCTCTCTACTTCGACCATCATCAGTTATTTTGCTCCCCAGATAGCAAAACTCCTTTACTACTTTAAGTGTCTCATTTCCTAATCTAATACCCTCAACTTCACCCGACTTAATTCGACTACATTCCATTATCCTCGTTTTGCTTTTGTTGATATTCATCTTATATCCTCCCTTCAAGACACCATCCATTCCGTTCAACTGCTCTTCCAAGCCCTTTGCTGTCTCTGACAGAATTACAATGTCATCGGCGAACCTCAAAGTTTTTATTTCTTCTCCATGGATATTAATACCTACTCCCAATTTTTCTTTTGTTTCCTTTACTGATTGCTCAATATACAGATTGAATAACATCGGGGAGAGGCTACAACCCTGTCTTACTCGCTTCGCAACCACTGCTTCCCTTTCATGTCCCTCGACTCTTATAACTGCCATCTGGTTTCTGTACAAATTGTAAATAGCCTTTCGCTCCCTGTATTTTACCCCTGCCGCCTTTAGAATTTGAAAGAGAGTATTCCAGTCAACATTGTCAAAAGCTTTCTCTAAGTCTACAAATGCTATAAACGTAGGTTTGCCTTTCCTTAATCTTTCTTCTAAGGTAAGTCGTAAGGTCAGTATTGCCTCACGTGTTCCAGTATTTCTACGGAATCCAAACTGATCTTCCCCGAGGTCGGCTTCTACTAGTTTTTCCATTCGTCTGTAAAGAATTCGTGTTAGTATTTTGCAGCTGTGGTTTATTAAACTGATTGTTCGGTAATTCTCACATCTGTCAACACCTGCTTTCTTTGGGATTGGAATTATTATATTCTTCTTACAAAAAACAAATACTAAAAAAAAAGCATGGTGCGAGATTCGATCCGGCGACCTTCGGATTACAAACCCGAGAGCTTACCTCTACGCCACGATGCTGTGGAAAACCAGTAATCGTAGAGAGTATTTCACGGCAACAGTTTCTTTTAACTGTCGATTTTCTCGACAACGGCTGAGAAGTGCATCTTGGTGCTTTGCCACATTACACCTCTGGCCATGAGCTTTTATTATGCGCAGTATGAATCGAATCTGAATTTCACAATTGGCGGCCTCCCCTTATGAGATTCATTGGAAGAATCCTAAGGAAATGCAATCCGAAAACAAAAAAAGTAGGTTATAGTACGATTGTTCGCCCACTGCTTGAATTCTGCTCAGCAGTGTGGGATCCGTACCAGATAGGGTTGATAGAAGAGATAGAGAAGATCGAACGGAGAGAAGCGCGCTTCGTTACAGGATCATTTAGTAATCGCGAAAGCGTTATGGAGATGATAGATAAACTCCAGTGGAAGACTCTGCAGGAGAGACGCTCAGTAGCTCGGTACGGGCTTTTGTTAAAGTTTCGAGAACATACCTTCACCGAAGAGTCAAGCAGTATATTGCTCCCTCCTAAGTATATCTCGCGAAGAGGCCATGAGGATAAAATCAGACAGATAAGAGCCCACACAGAAGCATACCGACAATCCTTCTTTCCACAAACAATACGAGACTGGAATAGAAGGGAGAACCGATAGAGGTACTCAAGGTACCCTCCGCCACACACCGTCAGGTGGCTTGCGGAGTATGGATGTAGATGTAGATGTAGATGTAGAAATGGCTCTGAGCACTATGGGACTTAACATCTGTGGTCATCAGTCCCCTAGCACTTAGAACTACTTAAACCTATCTAACCTAAGGACATCACACACATCCATGCCCGAGGCAGGATTCGAACCTGCGACCGTAGCGGTCATGCAGTTCCAGACTGAAGCGCCTAGAACCGCACGGCCACACCGACCGGCGTTCTTTCAACCGCCCCAGTGTGTGGTTTTTTGTGTACGCTACTTTTTTGTCGTTTTTATTTCCGTTTTACTGTCGCCCCCTTTTTGTCTATTGTCTTCATAATGTTCCCCCCTTTTTTATATTTATGTACACCGCCTGATCACTTTTATGTTATTTTTAATGTCTTCTGTTATATGATTATGTCTTTCGGCTGAAGAGCAGTACATATTCTGCTGCCAGCCCACCCCAGTGGGCAATTGAAATACAATAAAGAAAAGAAAAAACTTTAGGAAACATTCCAAATATTCCTCAGACGAAGAGGAAGAAAATATGTTACATGGAGACGCTTTATTTCCATTTAAGAGTTCCGTTTCTACAACTGACCAACTGATTACCAAGAATGAGACGTTTTGTTGCCGCCTGTTTCACGTTTCCACAACCAATTTGCATTTTGTTTCGTCTTTGCTAATGTAGGGCAAAGTTTCTTAAAATTATTTTACTTTTGCATTATAGGTTCACTCAAAATTTCGACTACTCATGACTAATGAGCAATTCCCTGCACTGTGTTGTTTTACGGTACTTTAAAAAGTTTTTACGACTTCCTTATGCTAGGTAGGACCATACTTATAATCTGGTTTTATGTATTTCTCTCAATAAACTTATCAATATAGATTTTGCAATTTTTGCAACCTAGATTATGTTTTTCTTACTGCACACTTCAAAATGCGAAACGCGTCGATGAAGCTTATTTTGTTTTTGCAGCCTAGACCTATTTTTCCTACTGAACTCTTCAACACATTAAACATGGTAAAAACATAGCAAAAGAACGTATCAGCATAGTATGAAACATACCCCTAAACAAAATTCTTCCTGTTACAAAGGATGTCTGCATCAATCCGCTGACACATTGACCCCTGATGCGATGATATGTCGCTGGAGAACTGTGTATTGTTTCACGGCCTTTCATAATACGGTGCGCGAAGACTCTGTATATCTTGTGCCTGGGTTGCGCACACAAGAGATTCGAATACCCCCCAATCGGTTTACGTCTGGAGAGCGTGGAAGATAAAGGAAATAGCCCACCTCTGTCTATCCATATGTGACGGAATCTGTTATTTAGAAGCCTACGAACATTAATACTGAAGTGAGTGGGAGCTCCACCGTGCGTGAAGTACATTTTTTGACGCACTCGTAAAGGAACATGTTCTACGAGCACAGATAGCATATTCTGTAAGAAAGCAATTGAAGTTTCTCCATTGAGCCTGCATGGAAGTACACGAGGCCCTAACAACAGTCACCGACAATGCTGTCACAAATGTCGACAGAAAAAAAAAAAAAAAAAAAACTAAAATAAAATTTCTCCTTCCAGTATTTTGTCTGAATTATTTAGCACAACTTTTTGGATTCTTTATGTTACGTCGGATTCGAACCATCTGTATTTCTTATGATTAATGTGAGCACGAAGGGGTATAGAAAACGCGCTATAACATGGAAATAAAGCGTTTCTTGTTCCAGGTCCATATAACACATCTTATTCTTGCATGCGTTAATAATGTTTCCTGAAATTTTTACCATGCCTTTTAGTTTCACTCTGTATCTCACATTCTCCTCTGATACCATAAAGCCTATTGAAGTCTTCTGGGGCCGGCCGCGGTGGCCGAGCGGTTCTAGGCGCTACAGTCTGGAACCGCGCGACCGCTACGGTCTCAGGTACGAATCCTGCCTCGGGCATGGATGTGTGTGATGTCAGGTTGGTTAGGTTTAAGTAGTTCTAAGTTCTAAGGGACTGATGACCTCAGCAGGTAAGTCCCATAGTGCTCAGAGCCATTTGAACCATTTGAAGTCTTCTGGGCATCTTCCATTATGATAGCGTTTTTTTTGGAGGGGTGTATATGTGTGTGTGGGGGGGGGGGGGGGGCTTTCACCCTGCCAAGTGACGGTGGCCCTTGACTTGCCGATGTCCACAATAAGAGATGCAAGTCCACTAGTGGTGTCCAGAGCGGCTATGTCTCAAATCACCATCACCAGCCAACAGAGACCACACTCTGTTCATATCAACATCCGTCACTCTCTCTCATTCTGTACAATTCGGTTACAGCTACTGCAGTTTAATTCATTGTTTGGACTTTGTAGTGTTGATATTCTGGGCTTCTTAATTTTGTTCAAATGGTTCAAATGGCTCTGAGCACTATGGGACTTAACATCTGAGGTCATCAGTCCCCTAGAACGTAGAACTACTTAAACCTAACTAACCTAAGGACATCACACACATCCATGCCCGAGACAGGATTCGAACCTGCGACCTTAGCGGTTGCGCGGATCCAGACTGAAGCGCCTTGAACCGCTCAGCCACACCGGCCGGCTTAATTTTGTTCTCCGAGTTTCTTCTATAAGGTGTTCTTTACGAAGAAGTAATGGAGAATTAGTAGGTGCTCCAAGTGTAATTAACTGCTTGGAACTGTTTTCCTTCTCTGAGTGCTTTACAAGATAGAATACATTAGTGTTTGCTGTACCATCCAGAGAATCAGGTTGCGTTTTATTCGTGTTGACAGTTGCATCTTTTCTCACACTGCTAAACACTACAGACTTGTGAAATATGCCAAATTGGTAACTTTCCTCAGTGTCGCTTCCCTTGTTTTCATAGCATTTGGAGCTCTGCACAAATAACCTTGCAGCCAAATGACACATCATAAAGATCGTCAAAATAATTGTTATAAATTAAATCTGTGTTTCAGCTTCCCATGAACGATTAAAATAGTGAATTCCCTAGCAAGAGTAAAATTATGTCTCGCAGCAGCTTTACGTGTTATACTGAACTGTTTTTTATTTATTTATTTCCGATACAAAACCACTGGCTTCCATCTTACTCAGATATTTAATGTTTTCAGTTTTCGTCTTGAACATTATCTCCTTCAGACTAAATGCTTTGTCAATCACTATTATATTAAATTCGTATAGATGTTGTTAAACCTTTGTAAATTCTGCTACTAGATGGCGCGAGCTGTATCATGTTCACGTCGTCATTTGCTACGGCCCGCTCGCGCTGTCGCTGTTCCTCCTTCGTGTCCTATATCACTGTAGTGCCCTTAGTGGCATACTTATATATTGTTTTAAAATATTGTCTATACCTCTTATGTATTCAGGTGGAAATGTTTTAATTGTGGTTATAGTGTTTTGACTAGAGAGATGTCGCTCAAATTTCCTTTTAACCAAATGTGGGTATTTTTAGGCAATTTAATTTGTTAAGTGTTTGTTCTAATGCCTACCTGCTACTAATGTACCTTCCTGTGATATTGATAGGTAAGGTAACAGTTTCATCTGAAGAAGGCGCCCCTATTTGGCATTGAGAACTAGTTAAAGAATTTTAAATTCTGTTTGCAACCGGTTGGCTGGAAATTTGTGACATTGATATTCAGATGCTGTGTTGCGTGGTGTGATAGTGTACAGAGTACCTGATGTCAAACTCAGAGAACAGGTTTTGAAACAGTCCGATCCATCATTTCAGCAGGTAATGCAGATAATAGGTCAGTATGATTCAGGTGCCCTGTCGACCGATAAATTTGAGCAGCCAGCTATTTGTCTTGTTTGCAAATGGCCCGTTCTGTGGCAGCTTGAGCTCGCCACTAGCTTTGCCTTGTAAACACCATTCCACACCGTGTAAGCAGCTCGCTAAACAGGTGGCTACACAGGTTAACAGAATTAAGTCTTGCCCTTTGTTGTTATGCAACGGCCTGGCCGCAGTGGATACTCCCGTGAGATCAACGAAATTAAGCGCTGTCGGGTGTGACCGGCACTTGGATGGGTGAACATCCAGGCCGCCATACGCTGTTGCCATTTTTCGGGGTGCACTCAGCCTCGTGATGCCAATTGAGGAGCTACTCGACCGAACAGTAGCGGCTCCGGTCAAAGAAAACCATCATAACGACCGGGAGAGCGGTGTGCTGACCACACGCCCCTCCTATCCGCATCCTCAACTGCGGATGACACGGCGGTCGGATGGTCCCGATGGGCCACTTGTGGCCTGAAGACGGAGTGCTTTGGTGTTATACACGACACAAACACCAAGACTTCCCCTCCCGACAAGCTCATTGTTACGCTTGTGGCAAGAAAGGACATGCACAATCCGTATGCTTGCAACGGAACGAACATAAGAATACGGCCCATCTCATTAATGCGGTATATTGTAAGTCTGCAACAGGCACTAGCAAAACTGGCACACTAGCAGTTTCTTCAGTGATACACCAGTCCAACAAACATTTTGTGCAATTGCTTCTCTGTGGGAAACGTGTGAAATTTCAATTTGACACGGGTGCCTCTGTCACATTGCTAAATCGTCACACATATGAACTCTTAGGCTCCTCACGCCTGTCTAAAACTAGTACGCAACTGATGTCTTATAATGGACAAGACATTTCCGTTCTCTGAAACTGTACTTTGCCTGCCAAGTATCGCTCGCAAACGCAAGCAGTGACGTTTACATTGCTACAAACACGCGATTGGGAAAACATATTTGGCCTCAATCCATTTGATATGTTTGGCTTTAATTTTCAGAACAATGTGTTGTCAGTGTCTGCATTCGATGCACAAGACAGTGTAGCTAGCTTGCTAAAAGAATACCCAAGTTACTAATTTTGTTGCGCATATTACTCTGAAAGACAATCCTCAGTCGAAATTTTTGCCGAGCCACAACTGTTCCCACTGCATTACGGGGCAAAGTCGCTGCTGAACTTAAAGAATCGCAAGACAGCGGAGCTATTGCGCCAATACATGCTAATCAATAAGCAAGTGCCCTGGATTTGATCCCCATACCTTCAGGTCGCGTTCACCTCTGTGTTGACTTTAAGTCTACAGTCAACCCACGAACTTTGATTGATACTTATCCATTGCCACACCAAAAGGATCTCATGGACAGATTAGGCGCTCGACGCCACTTTTCAAAAATTGATTTGCGCGACGCATATCTTCAAATACGGCTCAATTAAGAATCTCAAGTGTGTGTAGTAAGTACTCCTTTGGGCTTGTTTAAATATTTGCGTTTGCGTTTTGACAGTGCTTCCGCACCCGCCATTTTCCAACAGTATTTGCAGCAGCTGACTACACAAGTGTCAACCTGTTCAAACTATTTGGACGATATTGTCTTAGCAAGTCGTACACTGAAGCATATTGCAAATTTGCGTGCTTTGTTTCGTGTTATCTAATGCATTTGTAGACATTGTAGATTTGACAAGTGCGATTTTGTTAAACCTGTTACAGTATCTTGGTCAAGGTGTACATCCTCTTCCGTCGCATTTGTTAGAAATACAAGATTTGCCAGTTCCTCGCAATGTTACAGAATTGCAGTCAGTCTTAGGGGAAATGAACTGTTATATTCTGTTCATACCAAATGCTGCTCATGTCGCAGCTCCATTGCATCTCTTGCGTCGCAAGAATGTCCCGTTTGTTTGGGCAGATGAGTGCCAAGTAGCTTTTCAAAAACTTAAAGATGCATTGCTCAGTGATCGATTCTTAGTTCGCTTCGATCCTGACAAACCAGTTTTATTACAAGTTGACGCTTTCTCTTACGGAATCAGTGCAGTGCTTTCGCATAGCACTGGTTGTAAAGACAGGCCTATTGCTTTCGCATCAAAAGTGTTGTCCAGATCTCATTGTAACTATTCATCAATTGAGAAAGAGGCTTTGGCTATTATGTACGGTGTCACCAAATTCCACCACTATTTGTACGGCAGAAAACTCTACTTAGTAACGTATCATAAGCCATTGTTGTTGTTGTTGTGGTCTTCAGTCCTGAGACTGGTTTGATGCAGCTCTCCATGCTACTCTATCCTGTGCAAGCTTCTTCTCTCCCAGTACCTACTACAACCTACATCCTTCTGAATCTGCTCAGTGTATTCATCTCTTGGTCTCCCTGTACGATTTTTACCCTCCACGCTGCCCTCCAATACTAAATTTGTGATCCCTTGATGCCTCAGAACATGTCCTACCAACCGATCCCTTCTTCTGGTCAAGCTGTGCCACAAACTTCTCTTCTCCCCAATCCTATTCAATACTTCATCATTAGTTATGTGATCTACCCATCTAATCTTCAGCATTCTTCTGTAGCACCACATTTCGAAAGCTTCTATTCTATTCTTGTCCAAACTATTTATCGTCCATGTTTCACTTCCATACATGGCTACACTCCATACAAATACTTTCAGAAATCACTTCCTGACACTTAAATATATATTCGATGTAACAAATTTCTCTTCTTCAGAAACGCTTTCTTGCCATAGCCAGTCTACATTTTATATCCTCTCTACTTCGACCATCATCAGTTCTTTTGCTCCCCAAATAGCAGGGCCGGCCGAAGTGGCCGTGCGGTTCAAGGCGCTGCAGTCTGGAACCGCAAGACCGCTACGGTCGCAGGTTCGAATCCTGCCTCGGGCATGGATGTTTGTGATGTCCTTAGGTTAGTTAGGTTTAACCAGTTCTAAGTTCTAGGGGACTAATGACCTCAGCAGTTGAGTCCCATAGTGCTCAGAGCCATTTGAACCATTTGAACCCAAATAGCAAAACTCCTTTACTACTTTAAGTGTCTCATTTCCTAATCTAATTCCCTCAGCATCACCCGACTTAATTCGACTACATTCCATTATCCTCGTTTTGCTTTTGTTCATGTTCATCTTATATCCTCCTTTCAAGACGCTATCCATTCCGTTCAACTGCTCTTCCAAGTCCTTTGCTGTCTCTGACAGAATTACAATGTCATCGGCGAACCTCAAAGTTTTTATTTCTTCTCCATGGATTTTAATACCTACTCCGAATTTTTCTTTTGTTTCCTTTACTGCTTGCTCAATATACAGATTGAATAACATCGGGGAGAGGCTTCAACCCTGTCTTACTCCCTTCCCAACAACTGCTTCCCTTTCATGTCCCTCAACTCTTATAACTGCCATCTGCTTTCTGTACAAATTGTAAATAGCCTATCGCTCCCTGTATTTTACCCCTGCCACCTTTAGAATTTGAAAGAGAGTATTCCAGTCATCATTGTCAAAAGCTTTCTCTAAGTCTACAAATGCTAGAAACGTAGGTTTGCCTTTCCTTAATCTTTCTTCTAAGATAAGTCGTAAGGCCAGTATTGCCTCACGTGTTCCAGTATTTCTACGGAATCCAAACTGATCTTCCCCGAGGTCGGCTTCTAGCAGTTTTTCCATTCGTTTTAAGCTGTGGCTTATTAAACTGATTGTTCGGTAGTTTTCACATCTTTCAACACCTTCTTTCTTTGGGATTGGAATTGTTATATTCTTCTTGAAGTCTGAGGATATTTCGCCTTTTTCATAATTCTTGCTCACCAGATGGTACAGTTTTGTCAGGACTGGCTCTCCCAAGGCCGTCAATAGTTCCAATGGAATGCTGTCTATTCCGGGGGCCTTGTTTCGACTCAGGTCTTTCAGTGCTCTGTCAAACTCTTCACGCAGTATCGTATCTCCCATTACACCTTCATCTACATCCTCTTCCATTTCCATAATATTGTCCTCAAGTTCATCGCCGTTGTATAGACCCTCTATATACTCCTTCCACCTTTCTGCTTTCCCTTCTTTGCTTAGAACTGGGTTTCCATCTGTGCTCTTGATGTTCATACAAGTGGTTCTCTTCTCTCCAAAGGTCTCTTTAATTTTCCTGTAGGCGGTATCTATCTTACCCCTAGTGAGATAAGCCTCTACATCTTTACATTTGTCCTCTAGCCATCCCTGCTTAGCCATTTTGCACTTTCTGTCGATCTCATTTTGAGACGTTTGTATTCCTTTTTGCCTGTTTCATTTACTGCATTTTTATATTTTCTCCTTTCATCAATTAAATTCAATATTTCTTCTGTTACCCAAGGATTCTACTATCCCTCGTCTTTTTAACTACTTGATCCTCTGCTGCCTTCACTACTTCATCCCTCATAGCTACCCATTCTTCTTCTACTGTATGTCTTTCCCCCATTCCTGTCAATTGTTCCCTTATGCTCTCCCTTAAACTCTGTACAACCTCTGGTTCTTTCAGTTTATCCAGGTCCCATTTCCTTGAGTTCCCACCTTTTTGCAGTTTCTTCAGTTTTAATCTACAGGTCATAACCAATAGATTGTGGTCAGAGTCCACATCTGCCCCTGGAAATGTCTTACAATTTAAAACCTGGTTCCTAAATCTCTGTCTTACCATTATATAATCTATCTGATAGCTTTTAGTATCTCCAGGGTTCTTCCATGTACACAACCTTCTTTCATGATTCTTAAACCAAGTGTTAGCTATGATTAAGTTGTGATCTGTGCAAAATTCTACCAGGCGGCTTTCTCTTTCATTTCTTAGCCCTAATCCATATTCACCTACTACGTTTCCTTCTTTCCCTTTTCCTACTACCGAATTCCAGTCACCCATGACTATTATATTTTCGTTACCCTTCACTATCTGAATAATTTCTTTTGTTTCATCATACATTTCTTCAATTTCTTCATCATCTGCAGAGCTAGTTGGCACATAAACTTCTACTATTGTAGTAGGTGTGGGCTTCATATCTATCTTGGCCGCAATAATGCGTTCACTATGCTGTTTGTAGTAGCTTACCCGCATTTCTATTTTCCTATCCATTATTAAACCTACTCCTGCATTACCCCTATTTGATTTTGTGTTTATAACCCTGTAGTCAGTGTTCCCCCTGCCACCGAACTTCACTAATTCCCACTATATCTAACTTTAACCTATCCATTTCCCTTTTTAAATTTTCTAACCTACCTGCCCGATTAAGGGATCTGACATTCCACGCTCCGATCCGTAGAACGCCAGTTTTCTTTCTCCTGATAACGACATCCTCTTGAGTAGTCCCCGCCCGGAGATCCGAATGGGTGACTCTTTTACCTCCGGAATATTTTACCCAAGAGGACGCCATCATCATTTAATCATACAGTAAAGCTGCATGCCCTCGGGAAAAATTACGGCCGTAGTTTCTCCTTGCTTTCAGCCGTTCGCAGTACCAGCACAGCAAGGCCGTTTTGGTTATTGTTACCGGGCCATTGCAGTCGTTTTTCATCCGATGAAGCCGGTTCCTGTACGAACTGCCCAAAAATTTGTAAAGATGGGCTTTGTTGTCGTCCCAATACCTGTACGTGATTGTGTTTCATCCGACAGCTCAACATGATAAAGCGGACGCACTTTCACTTCTTGCGATTGGCCCTGATACAGACTTTGACGCTTCTGATGCATCTTGTTGTCACATCGATGCTCACGATTCTGAAATGCTTCAATCCTTTCCCCCAAACTAAAGGAAAATTGCACAGGCCACGGAAGCTGATTGAGATTTGAACATTTTGCTAAAATACATTAGCACATCTTGGCCTCTTTCCTTGCATAGCATAAATTGTAGTGCACCGATACTTTGCACGTCGGGATAACCTCGCTATACAGAAACGTGTGATGCTTGTTCAGAATGACAATGAATAGTCACGTGTGTTGATCCCGAAAGCTTTACAAAAAGAAGTGGAGTAGTTACTTCACCAAGGACACTCGGGGATTGCTCGTACGAAACAGTAGCGCGTCGGCACTGTACTTGGCAGGGTATGGGCACTCAAATAGAACACATGATGTCACAGTGTCACGGTTGTGCTGAAAATCAGTCCGCTCCGCCGCAAAATTCTCTGCTTGGTTTAAGTCTGCACATGTACTATGCAGGATCTTTTTGGAACACTCGTTGGTTGATTGTGGTTGATTCATATAGTTAGTTTCCTTTTGCTGTGCCAATGACACGACAACGTCACGTAGCACAGTTCACCTGTTGTCCTCTGTTTTTTGCCTCGAAGGTTTGCCTGAAGTCACAGTGTCAGACAACGTACCTCAGTTCACGTCAAATGAATTTGAAACATTTTGTGAACGCAATGCCATACAGCATCTAACTAGTGCACCGTTCCATCAACAGTGAAATGGCGAAGCGGGATGTTTGTAAGAACCTTGTATCAGTAGATGGCCAAACTTTTCAGCGCACAGACCTTGGATCAAGCACTGCAACTGTTTTTCGCCTCCTGTCGTTCGCATCCACGAGGCGGACCATCGGCGGAGGAATTGCTTCACGTCCGAAGCCATCGGACACTGCTCCACCCTCCTCACCATCCGGCGCTATTGGAAGGCTGCAAGTATCGCTTCGGGCCGTATGATGTGTTTTACATGGTTTTCAGCGGCAGCAGAAGGTGGGCGCGAGGTGAGACCGACCGTCGACTTGGCGCTTTCATGTACCTCCTGACAGGTCCAGATGGGATGCAGCGCCCACATGACCATCAGCTTCCCCACTATCACGTGCACAATGATCTTTCTGTGACTCTTCCCCCGGATTCACGGATTCAGAGGACAGCGCGGCCACAGCAGTCGCCAGAGGGTGTCATCACGACATCGCAGGACGACCTCATTGGACAGAGCCTTCGCCTCCCCCACCTCCTCTCGTCCTACCGATGGAGCTGGACCCGCCCACACAGCAGCCGCCGCATTCCTCATCTGGTTATTGAAGTCCAGAGGTGGTCGCGTATCCTTCTGGTCATTTTCCGGGGGCGTTTCCGGCTGAGCGAAGGCCGGATGGCGGTATAAGTCGGGAAGCTTGACGTCCCCTGCAGCCACAGCTTCCAGTACAGGGCAGCGTCCACCCTCCGGCCTCCCCCGCCGCTGCCACACTACCTACACGACGTCGGTCCGTCGCTTTTGGCGGGAGAAATGTTCCGGCGCAACATCAAGCGACAGCACGTCGGCCTGAACGACACAACAGAGAAGGCTGTGAGACGACGTCAGCCAATACAACGCTGACTAGGACGACACCACGACAGGAGTGGCCTCTATCGGAAGAGAATGTAAGCGCCGCTCAAGCTAGCGTCGTCCGCACTAGAAGAGCCGCACTAGAAGACGAGCCGTCAATCCTAACTCTTTATTCCCGACTTATGTTTTACTTGCAAGAAAGTTGTATATATCGAAGGACATTGATTATTTGCATGTCGCCAATTGCTTGCGACGCCTCTTTGTGAAAAGGCATTGTCAATTCAGTTTACTGTAATTAACTCCATTAAGAAGATTTCCTAGAATGTTGTCTAGCTGTCCGATAAAACAGCTTCCTAGGTACCCTATATTAGACGAGTGGGCAGGATCCCACAAAATCGGCCGTACCCTTGCAAAGGAATAATTTTCAAAGGAGCTATCCTTCTATTTGCCTGGAACAGTTTAGGGAAATTGCGCAAGAACCTAAATCTGTAAATGTGAATGGATTCGAGGGAAATTTGAACTGTCGTCCTTCCGAATGCTAGTCCAATGCTCTAACCACTGTGCCACCTCGTTCGGCCGGCCGGGGTGGCCAAGCGGTTAAAGGCGCTACAGTCTGGAACCGCGCGACCGCTACGGTCGCAGGTTCGAATCCTGCCTCGGGCATGGACGTGTGTGATGTCCTTAGGTTAGCTAGGTTTACGTAGTTCTAAGTTCTAGGGGACTGATGACCTTAGAAGTTAAGTCCCATAGTGCTCAGAGCCATTTGAACCATTTGAACCACCTCGTTCGGTCACTTTGTGAAGTAGTGGCAGTCGTACTTCAGTATTTTCTCTTCTCGATATAGAATCTTAAGCAACTGTGCAAATGTTGCAAATATATTAAAAACAGCCACCAATTGCGGAAGGTAGTAGTCAAAAGCTCTTGACCTAGGTTTCATGCTCAGCATGTAAAACGTAATAAGACTCTCGAAGAAGGCCCATTTATATGGGTTGAAACCTAGGTCAAGACTTTTGATTACTACCTTCCGCAACTGGTAGCTGTTTTTATTCCATATATTCCTCTCAATTTATTGAAGAACATAGCAGTCCGATGTATCAGCCACAGACTTGTCAGAAACATCTTCCTCAACCAGTCAGGAGCTATCATACACAAGATGTCTCCATAGCTTCCTCTTCTGGAGCCATGCTGTGCATTTTCCAATTTCTGAAGACAGATACTGACCCCAAGCCATCTAGACCCAGGTGCGTGACTCACGCCTACAATTGGCCTTCTTAATGCTAAACACTACTAAATCAACACTACTAAATCAACACTATATGCCGGCCGGAGTGGCCGTGCGGTTCTAGGCGTTTCAGTCTGAAACTGCGTGACCACTACGGTCTCAGGTTCGAATCCTGCCTCGGGAATGGATGTGTGTGATGTCCTTAGGTTAGTTAGGTTTAAGTAGTTCTAAGTTCTAGGGGACTGAAGACCTCAGCTGTTAAGTACCATAGGGCTCAGAGCCATTTGAACCAAAACTATATAACACCCTTTCTGGCCACCTAAGCGAAAATACATTTCACATGCATTGTTCGTACTGCAATTCAACTCGTAGAAACGTGTCGCTGTTGTAATTACATAGTCCTAAACGTGCACTGCAGCATGTAATTCATGCAATTCCCCGCAGCTGATACCAACTACTGGCAGACGAGTAACGAATGAATTAAAAGTATGGCATCACGTATCGAGGTTCGAGTCCTCCCTCGTGCATGGGTGTGTGTGTTTGTCCTTACGATTATTTAGGTTAAGTAGTGTGTAAGCTTAGGGACTGATGACCTTAGCAGATAAGTCCCATAAGATCTCACACACACTTTAACATCACGTATCGACATCCTCCCCTCCATGCCACAGGCGTTCAACAGTTGGTAATTGCAAAGCAAGTTTCCGTCAGATGCAGAGAGTAGTCATGTTGGGTCCAGTGGACTCAATGGAGCCCACTCACTGAGCCACGCCCCTGTGGCACCCTACTATGAACGCTCTCTGCCGCCGCTGTATAAGATGGTATCGCCACCGAGACGCAGCCCAGTCGTGGCCCTGACTATCGCTCGCGCCTTAATTAAGAGAGCTCACCCGGAGATGCCCTTGTTGCTGTTGTATTGGCTGGACTTTATTCCCACGCGCTCATTTGCAAAGAGTGCGTATACTCGGAGAAAGCTACAAGTTAAATTTAGCTTGTGTTTACTGTCTTCAGTTGTTCGATAATCATTTCTGCTCCCGTGCAGCTTTCCTACTACAACAGCTGCAGCTGCACTCTGTAGTCCACCTTTCTTTACTGTTGTGGCGAAGTAGTACTCAACACAAAGTATGTAACTGGTGAAAATTAAAATTTTCGGGTATGTAAAAGTCTCGTGGTACATGAATCTATGTCACCTGGACAGGAATGTTGCAAATCATCATCACATGTTCGTCTCTGGTGACAAACGTGCCGTGAATAGACGGATAAAATACGAAAGTACTATATAATAATGCTGAGCATGTGACAAATGTGAACGATGTGCCACGTTGAGACATCGGTGTTAAAAATTGGTATGGAAGCAGAGAGATTCAGACGGTGTCAAATCCTTGTCCAAAAACAAAAATTGAACGAAGTTATAATGAACGTAAGGAACCTAACGCAAAAACTATTGCGTGAAAAGGAAAGTATAAATTTACTGATCGATCTTAAAAAATAGCTCAAGGAAATTTTAGTTTAGTATCGTCACCAGTGGACATTGAGACGTATGGGTATAAGCTGCCGTGGATACCAAAGCAGAATGGTATAGAATGCTGTCACGGAGGTTCGCATGGAAAGTGTAGCGTGGGCAGAACCAATAATTCAGTCTTTTACCTGTCGGCGGCATTAGAGTTGGCACGGTAGTTCTTTCGAGGGATGATTTCAACAACCTTGGACAGTCACTCTCCTCGAATCATGCTCTTTTTCTGCGTTCTGCGCTCTAGTGACCGTCGTTCGAGTTGATTGCGTTCATGTTTATCTCCGTGGTCATGTCTAACGGTATTCCGTCACTCTGCTCTCTGTAGATTCACTCGCAGAGCTTTGCAGTCCCTTTTCTGGCGTTCTGCTCACGGCTTTGCTGTGGAGCCATAATTGGTTCGTATTGTTTACATTTGTGGTCACAGAATTATAATGTCTTGTGATGATACAACATCATGTATAAAATCGTTCAGTTATCATACTGGAATCGAAACAGTAGGTGAAAAAATGAAAACCACTTACTAATGGAACAGGAGGGAACGTAAACGATAGTGGTACCAGAAGTGCCCTCTACGAACGGAATTTGCTAGTGCTAATAGACAGCAACGAAGTCGATAAGAACGAGGGAGTCCGCTGTGTCACACTATGTGTAGCGTTATGAGCTACCAGGAGGTGCTCAAACAGGCTAATTGGAGCGTCTCCAGGTTGGTTTAAGGCCGTGCACGGAGCAACGAAGTAGCCGTTACCTCAGTATGAAATCTGACCAGGGAAACAGACGCCAACCTTCCAGCCATGACACTATACTCATCTTCCTCCCCGTGTCAGGACCCTTCGTCCCCTCCTCCACCCCCCCAGCCGGCACATATTTTCGTCCAGCCCTTTCCAAACGCTTAGTTGGGAGTACCCCTCTCCAACTCTTCCTTCCCTTTCTTTGAGTCATCAGTCTTCTGACAGGTTCGATGCGGCCCGCCACGAATTCCTCTAATGTTCTAACCTCTTCATCTCAGAGTATCACGTGCAAGCTACGTCCCAATTACACTCCTGGAAATTGAAATAAGAACACCGTGAATTCATTGTCCCAGGAAGGGGAAACTTTATTGACACATTCCTGGGGTCAGATACATCACATGATCACACTGACAGAACCACAGGCAACAGAGCATGCACAATGTCGGCACTAGTACAGTGTATATCCACCTTTCGCAGCAATGCAGGCTGCTATTCTCCCATGGAGACGATCGTAGAGATGCAGACCGCGTGAGACGACGCTTCATCCAGTCCCAAACATGCTCAATGGGGGACAGATCCGGAGATCTTTCTGGCCAGGGTAGTTGACTTACACCTTCTAGAGCACGTTGGGTGGCACGGGATACATGCGGACGTGCATTGTCCTGTTGGAACAGCAAGTTCCCTTGCCGGTCTAGGAATGGTAGAACGATGGGTTCGATGACGGTTTGGATGTACCGTGCACTATTCAGTGTCCCCTCGACGATCACCAGTGGTGTACGGCCAGTGTAGGAGATCGCTCCCCACACCATGATGCCGGGTGTTGGCCCTGTGTGCCTCGGTCGTATGCAGTCCTGATTGTGGCGCTCACCTGCACGGCGCCAAACACGCATACGACCATCATTGGCACCAAGGCAGAAGCGACTCTCATCGCTGAAGACGACACGTCTCCATTCGTCCCTCCATTCACGCCTGTCGCGACACCACTGGAGGCGGGCTGCACGATGTTGGGGCGTGAGCGGAAGACGGCCTAACGGTGTGCGGGACCGTAGCCCAGCTTCATGGAGACGGTTGCGAATGGTCCTCGCCGATACCCCAGGAGCAACAGTGTCCCTAATTTGCTGGGAAGTGGCGGTGCGGTCCCCTACGGCACTGCGTAGGATCCTACGGTCTTGGCGTGCATCCGTGCGTCGCTGCGGTCCGGTCCCAGGTCGACGGGCACGTGCACCTTCCGCCGACCACTGGCGACAACATCGATGTACTGTGGAGACCTCACGCCCCACGTGTTGAGCAATTCGGCGGTACGTCCACCCGGCCTCCCGCATGCCCACTATACGCCCTCGCTCAAAGTCCGTCAACTGCACATACGGTTCACGTCCACGCTGTCGCGGCATGCTACCAGTGTTAAAGACTGCGGTGGAGCTCCGTATGCCACGGCAAACTGGCTGACACTGACGGCGGCGGTGCACAAATGCTGCGCAGCTAGCGCCATTCGACGGCCAACACCGCGGTTCCTGGTGTGTCCGCTGTGCAGTGCGTGTGATCATTGCTTGTACAGCCCTCTCGCAGTGTCCGGAGCAAGTATGGTGGGTCTGACACACCGGTGTCAATGTGTTCTTTTTTCCATTTCCAGGAGTGTATTTGTCGGATGTAGTCTCAACTCTGAAGTTGAGTGATTAATTAACCTGTTACGATGCCTCAACTATTGTGAAATCTCTTTGTTCATTTGCGGGTTGTTGCTCTCTAGGCCGTTCGGGCTAGAAGCAACGTATGATATGTTGGGGCTGGCGATATGTTGCAGCCGTCTTCTTAAATTGTGATCAGTTATTAAATTGACTGTTACTTACCAGTGAAGTGCACCAGCGGTATTTTATGCCCTACGGCTGTTAACGCCCCAGTTACCCGCCCTGGTTCTTTGCCTACTGTTCCGGAAGTTTGCTTTCCCTCGTTGTCTTGATGCTGTCCAGCAGAGCGTGTAGTTCGACAGCCTTTTAAGTTGTTGGTTCATATTTGCTTAGAGTGGTTATTGTTCCCTTGGCTGTTTTTAAACGCGAATTTCGAAAGACGTAATGCTGTTCGTATCCTCGTCCTTGGCCGATATTTTCCATCGTTGTGCCATTGGTCGGACGGAAGGGAATTGATTAAATTGTTGTTCGGTCCCTGGGCCGTCCCTAGTTTGGGTTGCCATCCTATTACTTAACTTCAACTCTTGGCTGCCTGTCTCACCTCACTTTACGTTTGAGCTGCCTTCTCAGACCGATCTTTGGAACACTTCTGAGCTACACTTGTTCTCTTTGTTTAGATTGTGATTTTTATTTTAGTTTGAATAACTGTGCGAGGCCTTCGGCCGTGTTATTAATTCAGTTCTTTTAAATTTTACATAAAGACCTTTGGCTGTGTTAATTAAAATTTTGAAGATTGAGTCTTAAAATTGGTTCTACCTGAAATTGTTTGTAATCCAGGCTCTAATCCGTTAGTTGTTCGATGTGTTATGTGTGGCCTTCAGCCAAGGATTTACGTGAATCCCTTTTTAATAAGGCCTTCAGCAGTGTGTATTCTTTAAAGGAAAATTTTTTGTAAGAAGGAAGGGGTTTATTTTAAATCGTTTGTCTGACTTATTGTTCACGCCTTCAGCCATTGTTTGAAATTTGTTTGTGGCCTTCAGCCGTGCAATTAGTTAATATTTCTTTAATTAGGCTTTTGGCTGTTCTGTTGTAAGTTTAAAAAGAAATTTCTTGGTTCGAAAAATTGTTTATTAATGTGTTTTAATTATAGTTGTCCTTCAGATGTGTAGTGTAGACCTTCAGCCACTAATTGTTTTCAATTGCATGTTTTTTTAAAGGAAAAACTTGTATCCTCTATTTTTAATTGCTTTTAATTTTACATAAATTTCTAAGCCAGGCCTTCACACGTTCCTGTTTTTGGTTTCGTTTTGGGCCTTTAGCCCAGAAAGCAGCTCAAGTTCTTTAACTAGGCCTTCAGCCGTATTGTTTAGTTGTGGTCTTTTAAAGCAATGTGTAAATGAGTGGTTCTTAGAAAAATAAAGTTGTGTGTTTGATTGTGCAACTCACAGTAACTGTTTACGACCCCATCCACAATCATAACCTTATCCTGTGCACTCTCTGAGTACCTACCAACCTAGTTTCAGTTATGTCTCCTTTACCTACGCCATTTCACTCGTAGTTTCCTTGCTAGCCCATCCATGGACAGAGGGCCAATAATTAGTGTTGCCTTTGTAATTAAAACAAATTCTTTAGAATAGATTTTGTTTTCAGGAATGTCGCTGCAAGCTGTTCTTATTTGGTGTTCACACACTTCTTACATTATTGTAATATTTGATTCATGTGAACAATCCCTGGATCATATTAATAATTGCATCCCATTTTTTAAGAGTGTCTTTACAATGTTTGTTCTTTTATGAGTTTTATTCTGATGACTAAATTAATTTTCCAACTCAGTCGAAAGTCTTGCTTGTTGTGTGGATAGAGTTGGTAGCGGCCCAATCTTTTACTTCGATTTTAATGTCAGATAGCATTTCCATTTGCATGTGGCTCTTTTAGCTATCAGGAAATAGCTCAGGGCTCCAATCAATTCATAAAAACCACTAAGTGCACGTCCCTTACACATCTGTATTTCGGATGGAGGAAGTGGGTGATTGGATGACCTTGAAAAGTAATTGAAACTATGTAGCTGAGAGTGTAGCGACCTCCTTTTCTTACCTATATGACCTCTACTTTTAATCCAATGTTCCACAGCGACAAGTAGCAGATATCCAGTCTTCCTTCCAGGTTCTCTCCATCTCAACGGAGTGGTGTCAGTCAATCGTTGTGCAGTAATCAACAGCGTACTGGCAGCCCCCCCCCCCCCCCCATGAACCATGGACCTTCCCGTTGGTGGGGAGGCTTGCGTGCCTCAGCGATACAGATGGCCGTACCGTAGGTGCAACCACAACGGAGGGGTATCTGTTGAGAGGCCAGACAAACGTGTGGTTCCTGAAGAAGGGCAGCAGCCTTTTCAGTAGTTGCAGGGGCAACAGTCTAGATGATTGACTGATCTGGCCTTGTAACTTGATCCAAAGCGGCCTTGCTGTGCTGGTACTGCGAACGGCTGAAAGCAAGGGGAAACTACAGCCATAATTTTTCCCGAGGGCATGCAACTTTACTGTGTGGTTAAATGATGATGGCGTCCTCTTGAGTAAAATATTCCGGAGGTAAAATAGTCACCCATTCGGATCTCCGGGCGGGGACTACTCAAGAGGATGTCGTTATCAAGAGAAAGAAAACTGGCCTTCTACGGATCTGAGTGTGGAATGTCAGATCACTTAATCGGGCAGGTAGGTTAGAAAATTAAAAAAGGGAAATGGATAGGTTAAAGTTAGATATAGTGGGAATTAGTGAAGTTCGGTGGCAGGAGGAACACGACTTCTGGTCAGGTGACTACCGGGTTATAAACACAAAATCAAATAGGGGTAATGCAAGAGTAGGTTTAATAATGAATAAAAAAATAGGAGTGTGGGTAAGCTACTACAAACAGCATAGTGAACGCATTATTGTGGCCAAGATAGACACAAAGCCCATGCGTACTACAGTAGTACAAGTTTATATGCCAACTAGCTCTGCAGATGATGAAGAAATTGATGAAATGTATGATGAGATAAAAGAAATTATTCAGGTAGTGAAGGGAGACGAAAATTTAATAGTCATGGGCGACTGGAATTCGAGAGTAGGAAAAGGGAGAGAAGGAAACATAGTAGGTGAATATGGATTGGGGCTAAGAAATGAAAGAGGAAGCCGTCTGGTAGAATTTTGCACAGATCATAATTTAATCATACCTAACACTTGGTTCAAGAATCATAAAAGAAGGTTGTATACATGGAAGAATCTTGGAGATACTAGAAGGTATCAGATAGATTATATAATGGTAAGACAGAGATTTAGGAACCAGGTTTTAAATTGTAAGACATTTCCAGGGGCGGATGTGGACTCTGACCACAATCTATTGGTTATGACCTGTAGATTGAAACTGAAGAAACTGCAAATAGGTGGGAATTTAAGGAGATGGGACCTGGATAAACTGAAAGAACCAGAGGTTGTACAGAGTTTCAGGGAGAGCATAAGGGAACAATTGACAGGAATGGGGGAAAGAAATACAGCTGAAGAAAAATGGGTAGCTTTGAGAGATGAAGTAGTGAAGGCAGCAGAGGATCAAGTAGGTAAAAAGACGAGGGCTAGTAGAAATCCTTGGGTAACAGAAGATATATTGAATTTAATTGATGAAAGGAGAAAATATAAAACCGCAGTAAATGAAGCAGACAAAAAGGAATACAAACGTCTCAAAAATGAGATCGACAGGAAGTTCAAAATGGCTAAGCAGGGATGGCTAGAGGACAAATGTAAGGATGTAGAGGGTTATCTCACTATGGGTAAGATAGATACTGCCTACAGGAAAATTAATGGGACCTTTGGAGAAAAGAGAACCCCTTGTGTGAATATCAAGAGCTCAGATGGAAACCCAGGCCTAAGAAAAGAAGGGAAAGCAGAAAGATGGAAGGAGTATATAGAGGGTCTATACATGGGTGCTGTACTTGAGGACAATATTATGGAAATGGAAGAGGATGTAGATAAAGATGAAATGGGAGATACGATACTGCGTGAAGAGTTTGACAGAGCACTCAAAGACCTGAGTCGAAACAAGGCCCCGGGAGTAGACAACATTCCATTGGAACTACTGACGGCCTTGGGAGAGCCAGTCCTGACAAAACTCTACCATCTGGTGAGCAAGATGTATGAAACAGGCGAAATACCCTCAGACTTCAAGAAGAATATAATAATTCCAATCCCAAAGAAAGCAGGTGTTGACAGATGTGAAAATTACCGAACTAGCAATTTAATAAGTCACGGCTGCAAAATACTAACGCGAATTCTTTACAGACGAATGGAAAATCTGGTAGAAGCCGACCTCGGTGAAGATCAGTTTCGATTCCGCAGAAATACTGGAACACGTGAGGCAATACTGACCCTACGACGTATCTTAGATAATAGATTAAGGAAAGGCAAACCTACATTTCTAGCTTTTGTAGACTTAGAGAAAGCTTTTGACATTGTTGACTGGAATACTCTCTTTCAAATTCTGAAGGTGGCAGGGGTAAAATACATGGAGCGAAAGGCTATTTACAATTTGTACAGACGGCAGTTATAAGAGTCGAGGGGCATGAAAATGAAGCAGCAGTTGGGAAGGGAGTGAGACAGGGTTGTAGCCTGTACCCGATGTTATTTAATCTGTATATTGAGCAAACAGTAAAGGAAACAAAAGAAAAATTCGGTGAAGGTATTAAAGTCCACGGAAAAGAAATAAAAACGTTGAGGTTCGCCGATGACATTGTAATTCTGTCAGAGACAGCGAAGGACTTAGAAGAGCAGTTGAACGGAATGGACATTGCCTTGAAAGGAGGATATAAGACGAACATCAACAAAAGCAAAACGAGGATAATGGAATGTAGTCGAATTAAGTCGGGTGATGCTTAGGGAATTATATTAGGAAATGAGACACTTAAAGTAGTAAAGGAGTTTTTCTATCTGGGGAGCAAAATAACTGATGATGGTCGAAGTAGAGAGGATATAAAATGTAGACTGGCAATGGCAAGGAAAGCGTTTCTGAAGAAGAGAAATTTGTTAACATCGAGTATAGATTTAAGTGTCAGGAAGTCGTTTCTGAAAGTATTTGTATGGAGTGTAGCCATGTATGGAAGTGAAACATGGACGATAAATAGTTTGGACAAGAAGAGAATAGAAACGTTCGAAATGTGGTGCTACAGAAGATTGCTGAAGATTAGATGGGTAGATCACATAACTAATGAGGAAGTATTGAATAGAATTGGGGAGAAGAGGAGTTACTGGCACAACTTGACAAGAAGAAGGGATCAGTTGGTAGGACATATTCTGAGGCTTCAAGGGATCACAAATTTAGTACTGGAGGGCAGCGTGGAGGGTAAAAATCGTAGAGAGAGACCAAGAGATGAATACACTGAGCAGATTCAGAAGGATGTAGGTTGCAGTAAGTACTGGGAGATGAAGCAGCTTGCACGGGATAGAGTAGCATGGAGAGCTGCATCAAACCAATCTCAGGACTGAAGACAACAACAACACTGACTGACCGGTCAGGATTGGAAAGCGGCCATTGATATGGAGCGATGTACTGTAATACACACCACAATTGATAGCTAGATCAATTTTAGCAAATGGCTCTGAGAACTATGGGACTCAACTGCTGTGGTCATAAGTCCAATTTTAGCAATTTTATCCAGAAGTCGGAGAGAGCAATATCCACCACTTTCTGCAATCTGTGACTGTCGTCATGTTACAGGAGCAGGCTTGATTTGGCGCTGACCTTACACACTGTACACGGTTGGCGAGTGGTCAAAACGCGCTCTTGTCACATTAACTCAGCTCGTTCTGTTTCCCCACAGGATGCAGAAGGTCTTAGATATAGCGTTCTCTGACTTCCGTACAGGTCAGACTAAAATTGGGACGATCGCATAGACTAAGCTGTAGGGAGGACGGGGCAGAGACTTAGGAGCGGTTACAAGATGCAGACGGGCTGTCTAAAAACAGCACTGGAGTTCTTGGTGTATGGGATCCTTAGCAGATAGGCTCGAAAAAACAAAAAAAGAAGGGGGTGACTCGTTTTCAGATACGAGAGTGGCATGAATATGATGCACCAGTGGCTGCAACCATTAAAAGACCTCTCTACAAAGTACAACTTGCTTACATGGTAGAATGGATAAACTTGATTCCAAATTGCAGACAGCATTTCTACCTGAAAGCTTAACACTATCAGTGACTTGTGTGTGTGTGCCCGTAGACTCAAGCCACTTTTTATGCAGGGTGACGGTAACATAGGCGTTATGATCGTGCTTTAATAGCGCAGTTCTTATGCGAAATGTATGTTGTGAGCTTTAAAATCCGTCTGTGGCCAGCTTCAAATGTCATTTCTCAATAGAGTTTTTCGAAATGAACATTGTGTTCCCTCCTAGCCTATCAAACTGATATCAATGATGTCCTACCTGGCGGGTGGAAGAGATGGCTAGGGCACTGCGGAATGATTCCTGACAAGCGTTTCTTTCTTTTTTTCGTTTTGTCCATATCTTTTAACGAAATTTCAGTCTCCCACCTACACAAGGCGAGACAGACTTTCACGATTTTGTTCGAGTCCCGATAGGGGCACACATTTTCAACATGTTCCCAATGATGTATGTCAACGCCTGTTTGCAGCTATGTCCCCTTGAATTATAGCTTCTTCTTGTCACACGTAAAATGAATGTGTTTTTTTTCCGACATGTATGCCAATGGCATGAAAGATTGTCTGAAATGTTTGTCGTGTAATTTGTTCAACAAGCTTGAAGAAATTGCTTAATATAGATTTTTTTCTTTGAAGTTTAAATTTTCGCTTTTTCTTTACTTTGATGACGGTTTCGAAATAACGAAGATATCCTGTGGTAATCGGTAGTTTTCACATCAAAATAGTCGAAGTTTTTTTTTCCTGATTTTACACAGGGTGGAATGTCTCTGCTGATCATTTGTGACCGGTGGCGTTACACTTTGCTGGACATCACAAAATAATGAGATGTGACTGCAGTCGAATGTAAAAATTATACTGATTTTGCTCATAAAACTAAAAGAAAATGGACTTTTCCTATTTTCGTGGAAATAGGACATTAATTATCGTCGCAAATGTTTTTCTTTTTTTTTAATAGTTGCTTTATTATAGGAGTCGAGTTGATGTGAAATAGTCCAGCGCAGAATGGTGGGTGATTTCCCTATGAGGCCGTGGCTGTCTCTTGGTCGGGATAGCGGTCATTTATCACAGTTATGAACCAACTTTTGAATAGCCATTTGGAGTGTCCTCCGGATGGGTGGGGTTATGCTACTTTATTTCCCTTTTGTGTTGTCTTTTTCCCACCAGCTTTTCGGTGTAGGGTAGACTGAGTGTGTCTGTCGCTAGTTTCGAGTGGTATTGCGAAATTTTTTACCAGCAGGATAACACCAATGGTATGATATCGTCTGTTTTTTTGGCGTATTACGCTTTTATGACGTACTTATGTAGCACTATGCATATAGTTGTGCAGTAATTAGCCCCAATCTTTGTGATTAATTACGTAGTTAGGATCGATATTTGATTCTGTTTCGTGTGATATTGTCAGTTTTTGAGTTGTATTGCGATTTTATGCAGTACTTGTGTAGCGCTATGCATATAGTTGTGTAATTAGGATCGACCTTTTTGATTAATTATGTCATTAGGACCGACCTTTTTGATTAATCATGTCATTAGGATTGATCTTTGCTAAGTTTCCCGACCAAAATAAATGAAGTATACTAACCTGACCTTCCTCTCCCGCATCTGGACAGTTTCCATATGTTAGTGGGTACACGTGGGCTTTCCACCCTGGTGGAGCAGAGTTCCAGTCCTAGAAAGGCCACTGCCATTTTTAATTTCCCGCCAATCCCCGTTTGGGGGCTGGAGTGGGATGTGAGCTTAGCCCTGAGGCAAATAAATTCCCAGCAAAATTTGAAATTCCCTCCAAATTTCGAGGAGGGGGAGGGGAAGGATAGGGAGGGGCACGCGTGCAGCTGAGAAAACACGTGACATCATCTGGCGGCAGGGCTGGGTGTGGTCAGGCGCAGGGATGGTTGGGTGTTGGGCTGATTAAATGATCAATTTAATTAATTTGCATATCAATTTGATACCAAAAATGTGCTGCCCCCCCCCCCCCCATCACCCTACTAGTAACAAGCTGCTGGGTAGACTGGCGACATACCACTTCACTTTCGGAAAAACATTATCCACACAATTCCAATGATTGCAAGAGCTGCCAAGTGCGAGAATTATCATATGATCTACTTCACAGCTCGCGCATCCAAGTTACTGACAATAATAACTTACAGAAGAACTGAAAAAAGAAAACTGAGAATGTGTTGAATGACGATTCACAGATTTGTGTGTTACTGCATCCCACTCTCTGCAAATGTTTGGGACATGCACTGCGACTTCTTAATAATCACTCCATACTTCGAGTAGGGGCAATGTTGTGCAGCTCGAGCCTGTTTCTGATGCTTGGGAATGTATTGTAAACCAGTCTTGCAGTGCTTTTAGTGTCTCAGTCAGACCGCCATTCATCTACCTTATAGGCTCGTAAATATCTTATCAGTAACACTAGTTCTTGTGATCTGGTACACACAATCGTAATGCCCAACTATGATATCCATCAGACATATCCCGAGAATCACCAGTAATCTCTCGAATGTTGTAGTGCGAAATGCACGGTGAGCCTCAGAAGTCGCAGTATTGATTTGTAACTGCCTAGTCGAAAGCGATGCGCGCAGATGCTGGCGGCGAAGCCTACACTATGTGATCAAAAGTATCCGGACACCCCCAAAAACATGCGTTTTTCATATTAGGTGCATTTTGCTGCCAGGTACTCCATATCAGCGACCTCAGTAGTCATTAGAAATCGTGAGAGAGCAGAATGAGGCGCTCCACGCAATTCACGGACTTCCAACGTGGTCAGGTGATTGGGTGTTACTCTTGTCATACGTCTGTACGCGAGATTTCCACACTCCTTAATATCCATAGGTCCACTGTTTCCGATGTGATAGTGAAGTGGAAACGTGAAGGGACACGAACAGCACAAAAGCGTACAGGCCTACCTCGCCTGTTGACTGACAGAGACCGCCGACAGTTGAAGAGGGTCGTAATATGTAATAGGCAGACATCTATCCGGACCATCACACAGGAATTCCAAACTGCTTCAGGATCCACTGCAAGTACTATGACAGTTAGGCGGGAGGTGAGAAAACTTGGATTTCATGGTAGAGCGGCTGCTTATAAGCCACACGTCATGCCAGTAAATGCCAAGCAACACTTCGCTTGGTGTAGGGAGCATAAGAATTGGACGACTGAACAGTGAAAAAACGTTGTGTAGAGTGACGAATCACGGTACACAATGTGTGGATACGATGGAAGGGTGTTGGGTATGGCGAACGCCCGGTAAATGTCATCTGTCAGCGTGTGTAGTGGCAACAGTAAAATTCGGAGGCAGTGGTGTCAACCTGTTTTTCATGGAGGGTTGTTTTACGTGGCACTATCACAGCACAGGCCTACATTGATGTTCTAAGCATCTTCTTGCTTCCCACTGTTGAAGAGCATTTCAGGGATGGCGACTGCATCTTTCAACACGATCGACCACCTATCCATAACGCATGGCCTGTAGTGGAGTGGTTACACGACAATAACATCCCTGTATTGGACTAGCCTACATAGTCCTGACCTGGATCCTATAGAACACCTTTGGGATGTTTTGGAACGCCGAATTCGTGCCATGCCTCACCAACCGACATCGATTCCCTCCTCATTGCAGCGCTCCGTGGAGAATGGGCTGCCATTCCCCAAGAAACCTTCCAGCACCTAATTGAACGTATGCCTGCGAGAGTGGAAGCTGTCATCAAGGCTAAGGATGGGCCAACATTATATTGAATTCCAGCATTACCGATGGAGGGCGCCACGAACTTGTAAGTCATTTTCAGCCAGGTGTCCGGATACTTTTGATCACATAGTGTATAAGGGCGTTGAAGACAGCTTCGTGAAATGAGCGCTCCACACGCATAGTTCATTTGTAGCCAGCAGTGCCAGCATGGACAATCTTTTACATTATTTTAGCCGCTTTCTGAGTAACAGATTTTAAGGGAGTAGGTGATGAACGCCTTCAAGCGCCTGTTTGTTCAAGTTTTCCAGTATTTCCGAGACGCTCTCCCTTGGGCCAGACATTCAGGTAGCCATTCGGTTAGCCGCTCTTCGTATACTGTTCATATCCCCTGTTAGTCCTGTTTGATTTGAGCTTCCACGTTGGAGGTATATTTTGTACACAGAAGCCTTTGAGGACTTCCTCCTGGTTTACCTGGAAACTAACTGGGTGTTTGCTATTGTGGGACCCTTAACTGCAAGTTAGCGGTCATAATCACATCTTTACGCAAATCACACCAAAGTGGGTTTAGAATGAATCTGCAAAAATTATGTAAGCCAATCTTATAAGGGCCCTGATGTGGGGTGTCTAGCCTCTCATCTAATTTATTCATTAAATTAATTGATCTATGTACCCCTCCAAACATAGTGATGGGAAAGGATTCTAATGAGTGTGACTGTCTAACACATAAATACCATTATAAAAATTTCAATTAGCATTATTTTCTTTAAATGGAACACTAAACTGACCGTGATTTTGTACATCACCGTAAACCAAACATGTTAATGCCAACGGCCTTGCCGCAGTGGTAACACCGCTTCCGGTCAGATCACCGAGGTTAAGCGCTGTCGGCCGGGCTAGCACTTGGATGGGTGACCATCCGGTTTGCCGAGCGCTGTTGGCAAGTGGGGTGCACTCAGCCCTTGTGCGGCAAACTGAGGAACTACTTGATAGATAAGTAGCAGTTCTGGTCTTGTAAACTGACATAAGGCCGGGAGAGTGGTGTGCTGACCACATGCCCCTCCGTATCCACATCCAGTGACCTCTGTGGGCTAAGAATGACACGGCGGCCGGTCCGTACCGTTGAGCCTTCCTAGTCCTGTTCGGACGGAGTTTAGTTTTTAAACATGTAAATAGTCCTCGCTTGATAGAGATGTTGGCAGAAAGCTAGTACAAAAGACTTTGCATGGAATCTGGTCTGTTTCACTGGTATAAGCAAGAAGGTGTAGCATAGAACATACGTGAAATATAAAATAATGAAATATGTATAAAATAACGATAAACAAGTGAGTAATGGGATGCATTAGCAGGATATCATTTAAGGAGGTAAAGTGGTTCTACAGATGCCACTACTAAGAAACCTCACTGCGAATTTTGAGCGGTAGAAAAATCGACTGAATCCGGATAAGCGGACAGTACGGCGCAAGGTGGCGTGTTGATCACGGCAGTCAAGCGTGGTCAGCCGCTGCAGAATGATGGGCTCCGCCTTGGAGAGCGATCGAAGCGCGAGCGCGAAAAAAGCTGTTTGTTCCGGTGGCCGGAAAAGTGGGACTGCGAATGAAATTACTCTGCAGCAAGAGCGGAAATGTACACGACCGATTCCTGCGGTGGCCAGGAACCAACTTCACAAACTCTCTTCCGCCCTGCGCCCAGAGAGCGACAGCTTCGTTGTGCCAGAACTCGGCCAGTTCTCACCGATAAGCATAGTTTTCGACAATTATGGTCTCACGACAAATTTATCTATACTCCCACTACCGTACTTTGTCAACCCAGCTGCCAGAACTATTCCTTCACACTAAATCCTGACGGTGACTGCACACATGTGCTGACATAACAGTCGAGCAGCCTATCACAGCCTCTACAGACTTTTGTGTGGGAAGCTTTCTGGCAACGCGTGTCAACGGAATATGATAATCCGGATGCTTCGTATGGTGCAGTTCTGTCTGCTACAACATGGAGCTAGGTGACTATTTCTCCAAAATGTCCCAACAATACCACAGCCTCTGTGATGCCGAGTTGGTGTGTTCCTGCACAGAACATAAAGCTTTTGTGAAAAAACTGTCCCCAGGCATTGTAAAAATACCGAGCGTACGCCACTCTGGCCCCAGAGACCCGACCACCACCCATAGGTCGGGAGTCGAGACTTTGTCCGCAATTCCCAGTGATCGATGTACCCCTCCCCCCCCCCCCCCCCCCACCTGATCCCCACTTCGGACCATTCGGTGCTACTGTCGCCCCCTCAAAGCCCACCATTCTCACTCGTCTCCTACATGAAATGGACAGAATTATCGTATGCATGCATCCCAATCTTAATCATGTACATGCCGGTACATACCATCCCATTAGCTACTTTGCACGACAGTGTAATACGATGGCGAAATAACATTATTTGCATGAATAAAAATTTAGATTTTAGAAATGCAAGGCAGGTCTTATGGCCCTTAATAGATGTATAAAAAGGCCAGATGGCCTGCGATCTTGCATACCTACGTTTGAACATATGATTATTGTATTTCGTATCACCAAAAGTTGTTACAGCCAGCTATTTGTACTAGTTGAATGATCCCAGTCGTAAGTCATTCATATTATAGTTATTGAGCAGTGGCGACTGGCGCTAGTTATGCTCCACTTGCGTCGCTGATATCGACTCTCGTCTGGTCTTGTATCTCTGACTGTTCCGCCTTTGTTTTCCGGCTTGGCGTGTGGCCGAGTGCTCTCTGCGTTCAACGAGGCACCATGTTTTGAAGGCAGGCCCTCGCCTCTTTCCGCTGTGCCTGGGCCTCGCCCTACTTGCCAGGTGGACGGCGCTGATTAGTCGGCGCGTTAGCGTGCGAAACGGTGGCGGGTCCGTCATCTCATGCTGGACATCTTCTCATCGCGTAACTGGAAGCATTAAGTTACGTATGATTCGTATTCTGCTGTTAACCTGTGAAGATTTGTGGAACTTCTGGTTACATGTTAAATCTACCGGAGATCCGTTGAGGATGGTTCTGAATAAGAGAGTGCTATACGGAACTTACGAAGTCTAAGGCTTCCAAGTGTTGTTTCCGCGGAGCGGAGTCTAATTAGAGCTTTACTGCTTGTTTTAAAGGTTTCTTGTGGTGTTAATTTAATGTAGTATGTTAGTGTGCTCTTCGCCCAGTTTTGGTTTTGGACTTTCTTTGATATGAAGGGCAGAGCTTTTGTTAAGTCAGTTTCATTGTGACCACTGATAAGCTTTTGTAGGATTAGACACTGTCACTTGAGCCTGCCCGTCTTACTCTCACCCCCTCTTTGGGCCCTGTACTATTCCTTTGTGTGTATTTGGTCTTTCATTGTGTATTCTAAATTAAGATTTAGTTTTTATAGATTTCGGAAGCTCTGTTTGTGGTCTAGCCGGTTGTCAGTTTGCCTCGCCGCTCGGACCGGCCGTTGCTTGCCTGGCAGTGGTGGTGGCGTCCTACTTGACAGCAACCTCACTGTGGGTCCATGCAGAGTCTTGGCCAACTAAGCAATTTGCTGACAACCTCACTGTGGGTCCATGCGGAGCCTTGGCCAACTAAGCAATTCGCTTAAACATTCTATTGTTGCTTTATTTTTCAATTCATGCTGTTAACCTTTCTCATCAATATGTTTACAAGGCAGCCGGCCGGTGTGGCCGTGCGGTTCTAGGCGCTTCAGTCTGGAACCGCGTGACCGCTACGGTCGCAGGTTCGAATCCTGCCTCGGGCATGGATGTGTGTGATGTCCTTAGGCTAGTTAGGTTTAATTAGTTCTAAGTTCTAAGGGACTGATGACCACAGATGTTAAGTCCCATAGTGCTCAGAGCCATTTGAACCATTTGTTTACAAGGCAACTTCATCCAGTCGTTTTTTAAGAGCTAACCTTTTCATTTGTTGATGCAGCTAGCAACTGTTTTAAATCAAAGTTTTTAAGATTCCGATTTTGTTTGCTTTCACATTTGTTAAATTCATTAGCTTAACGGGTGTAAATAATTTACAATTTTAAGTAGAAGCTTCTGCCATTTGTGAAATCCAGTTGTATATTTTCTTATGACGACAAAGGTCCGAATGAAAATTTTATATTGTTATCCTGAAATTTGTTCTTTAGTTGAAATTGAAATTACGTACCAACCACAAGTAGTCCATCAAGAAAGATCCCTAGCTTCCTAGGAGCTTCGAGTAGCTGTGGTTAGCAGTACCACAGCTCAGTTATAGTATAGAATGTTATTGTGTTTTATGAAGTGCACCCTTATACGTTTCTGAACATTAAAAATAAGTCAGTAATCTTTACAACATTTTGAAATCTTATCAAGCCCTGAGTAGATATTTGTTTGGTTACCACTTGATTACAAATTAGCTCACCATCTATCAGGTCATGCCGTGATTTTCATTGATCGAAAGATGTAGGTATTGGAAACGTCGAGACTCAATAATGTACTGTAATTCTGTTACTACTTATTAAAACTTCTCATAGCTGTCACTGCTTTGGTTCCGCCATTCTTTACTACGCGATCTCGACAAAAGTTGGTACGGACCTTTTTAAAACTGAAATCAGACATCCTGTTTTATACTTTCTACATTAGATCCTAGTTCATTAGCGTAACAGAACATCCTCTATGGAGCATGGAAGGTATGAAGCGTAAATAAGTGACAAGCTGCAGCGTACAGTGGGTTCCTGAGCATGGATTGCGCAGCTGAGACCACTCAACTCGCAAAATGCTGCGCTCAGTTATCGGATTACACACTGTACACTCTGAGACAAAATAGCTTACCATGAAGGGCAACAGCACAGCGGTAAGTCGACGATATTCTACGTCCCGTCTTGCTTCCTTCATGGTAAGCCGTCCTGGGCTTACATATCAGCAAGACAATGGGCGTCCGCACGCGGCTAGAGTTTCTACCGCTTGTCTTCATGCTTGCCAAACCCTCCGATGACCAGTAATGTCGCCAGATCTCTCCCCAGTCGAGAACTTTTTGTGCATTATGGGCAGGTCCCACCAACCAGTTGGGATTTTGACGATCGAACGCGCCAGCTGGACAGAATTTGGCTCCATATCCCTGACGAGGACATCCAAAAACTCTAACAGTGAATGCCAAGCCGATTAATTGTTTGCTTAAGGGCCAGAAGTGGAGTAACGCGATATCGACTTGCTCAATTTGTGAAGCTCTTTCTCGTGAATAAATTATCCAATTTTTCTAAAACTGCAGTTATTTGTTTTTCTGTAGGTGTAGGTCACATTCATCTATTTCCGTGTCATTAGGATAATTCCTTCGCGGTGTGTAATTTTTAAATTTTTCCTTGGGGTGTATATTGATTATAAAATGTGAGTACAGTGCGGTCAACATTTACAAAAATCCTGTCGCTGCTAATTATTGCAGAAATGCTTTATGAAACTACTGACTTCTACTAAAAGCTTCCAGACTAGCATTTTTCATATATATGATTATGAACTGCCACACTTCTCAACACAACCGATAAGTTTCTCAGAATCTACTAATGAATTGAACACCTGAACGTATACTCCACACATGGACTCCACATTTAATACACGATTATTGATCGGTCTTGATAATGAATGGAAAAATCTCCGTTGTCTCTCTACATTTGGGCTGCATGTTTATGATGGAGTGATCGCGTGTACAGTGCGATAAGTCACTGTTCAAACTTCCGGCAGAGGCATCTGTGTTAGCAACCTATTAGAAGCCATTCTACGGGAACATGCTTGTGCTGACTATACAGAAGAGCACGCAATCTTACC
Organism: Schistocerca nitens; assembly: GCF_023898315.1. Taxonomy (NCBI): domain Eukaryota; kingdom Metazoa; phylum Arthropoda; class Insecta; order Orthoptera; family Acrididae; genus Schistocerca; species Schistocerca nitens. The sequence continues at coordinate 494,303,783 of NC_064619.1, read as the reverse complement.
TGTATCATATATATGCTCAGAAATGACGCTACAAACGTATGAACTAATGAATAAAATTAAAATGTAATTTATGTACCTTACGGATAGAAGGTAGAAATGGGTTTAGAAAACATCGTTCTTGTGAAACAAAACTAGCTCTTTATTCTTATCAAGTGTTGCGTGCTATTGACAAGGTATTTCAGATCGATTCCGTATTTCTGGATTTACGGAAGGCTTTTGACATTGTACCACACAAGCGGCTCGTAGCGAAATTGCGTGCTTATGGAATATCGTCTCAGTTATCTGACTTGATTTGTGATTTCTGGTCAGAGAGGTCACAATTCGTAGTAATTGACGGAAAGTCATCGAGTAAAACAGAAGTGATTTCTGGCGTTCCCAAAGGTAGTGTTATTTGCCCTTCGGTGCTCCTAATCTGTATAAACGATTTGGGAGACAATCTGAGCAGCCGTCTTAGGTTGTTTGCATATGACGCTGTCGTTTACCGACTAATAAAGTCATCAGAAGATCAAAACAAATTGCAAAACGATTTAGAAAAGATATCTGAATGGTGCGAAAATTGGCAATTGACCCTAAATAACGAAAAGTGTGAAGTCATGCACGTGAGTCCTAAAAGGTACTCGTTAAACTTCGGTTATACGATAAATCAGTCTATCCTAAAAGCCGTAAATTCAACTAAATACCTAGGTATTACAATTACGAACAACTTAAATTGGAAGGAACACACAGAAAATGTTGAGGGGAAGGCTAAGGAAAGACCGCGTTTTATTGGCAGGACACTTAGAAAATGTAACAGACCTACTAAGGAGACTGCCTACACTACGCTGTCCGTCCTCTTTTAGAATACTGCTGCGCGGTGTGGGATACTTACCAGAAAGGACTGACGGAGTTCAAAGAAAGGCAGCACGTTTTGTACTATCGCGAAATATGGGAGAGAATGTCACCGAAATGATACAGGATTTGGGCTAGACATAATTAAAATAAATGTGTTTTTCGTTGCAATGGAATCTTCTCACGAAATTCCAATCACCAACTTTCTCCTCCGAATGTGAAATTATTTTGTTGACACCGACCTACATAGGGAGAAACGATCACCACGATAAAATAAGGGAAATCGGAGCTCGTACTTAATGATATAGGTGTTCGTTCTTTCCTAGTGCCATACGAGATTGGAATAATAGAGAATTGTGAAGGTGGTTCGATGAACCCTCTGCCAGGCCCTTAAATGTGATTTGCAGAGTACCCATGTAGATGTAGATGTAGATTATTACGACATATGTGAAAGGGAATTGTGGCATGTTATCGCCACCCTTGTAAAGAAGGTTTCCGGGATTGAAATTCGATTAAGTAAACTTCCTCAGTAATGTTCAGTCTCAATTTACACCACATGAAACAGTCAATTGCTTGTTTCCTATCAATATGAAGTTCAGCGATACGTAAAATACGAATACCTAATAATGAGAGTGGTCTATCTTAGACGAATATTCCAGGAATATTCTGCAATAAATCTAAATACAGAAGGTCCAGACCGCATCTCAATAAGTTATTGGAAGTAGAAGCGCCTATGTGACAACGAGGAACGCAGGAGGATTACAGCCACATCAATATAAGCTGCCCTCTGCGATGCCAAGACTAAACACCGCGCCCGCCAGTTTATTGTGGATTCTGCTGTTGTAAATAATTAAATAAGAGATTATAAGCTACTTTTAAGCATTTGTTCTCGTTATAACGTAGGTGCTACTGTCGTGTTAAATAAAGTGAAACGGTGTGAAAAACGGATTTTTACTTCCCTCGGGTATAGTGGTAGTTTTAAATCTTATGTTTAATTTTACGTGAGAGAGTCATAAGAAAAGAGAAATATAAATTCTTATTTCGTTCTCTTGGTGTTATAGCCTTGGTTCATAAAATCGATCTGCCACATCTAACAAGTGTGTATATTACTCCTGGTTCGTTAAACGGGGGGGCTTTATTGGGAAGATTGTAGGTAATGATTAAAATAGGGTGACTGCAGTGGCAAAGAGATGTATGCGTAATTGTAATTACGAGAGTTGAACGAGGGAAAAGAAAATGGATTCTCGAAAAGTGTAGCAGGCGTAGAACGGGAAGTGGAAAAGATCTGGAGCAAATTCAAAACCCAGTTCAACAATAGCTTTTCCTCACAACCAGAAAAAAGGAAACGATCGCATGGCATAGATGGCTTGAGTCGCCACCTGTGGAGGATCGGACCCAAGTTGCAAGTCTTTTCAGTTGACATCATATTGGGCGACTTGCATGTCGATGATGATGAAATGATGATGACAACACAACATCCAGTCCCCGAGCAGAGAAAATCTACGATCGGGCGGGGAATTTTACCGGGCCCCGCTGCACCGCAGTCAGACGCACTGATCACGCAGTTACTACCAGAATTAAAGAACGAAGAACCTCAAAGACATGCAGAGGAGTGTGGGACGCAGCCCTATAGTGCTAGAAACCTTACAGATATGACAAGTGGGAAACAAAACAGATAAAGAAGGCTTATGCTGATTGGTAGCAGTTATAGGAGGGGTGTAGAGTAGCAGCTATAGAAAAAAATCTAAGTTCAGGTTACCCTGTCAAAAGTTCCGTGGAAACCAGTATTAATCTTAGATAACAGAACAAATGTGCCAGCACTTTAGCAAAGAAGCCACTACTTGCGCTGGGTTATCTGTGATGTTAAGCGTGTAAACAGAATTGAGCGGGCTCCTGCAGACTGATCCAAATCTTATAACACTAGATAGAAAGTTGAAATCAACTTGCTTCAATACAGAATTAAGCCGCGCGGGAAATCTGGGGAAAGAAAAGATCTGGAAACAGCCTGGCGTAAGTTCGAATCCTGCCTCGGGCATGGATGTGTGTGATGTCCTAAGGTTAGTTAGGTTTGAGTAATTCTAAGTTCTAGGGGGCTATATATGTGAAGACAGTAACTGTTCTCGAAGGAACAGAATACTGTTGATGACCGTTCAGCTATTCGCTGGAATAAATGATGACTAACTGAAACCCTCAGCTGCCGACAGGTGTTGTTAATATACCTCGATGTGGACAGTTGAAAATGTGTGCCCCGACCGGGATTCGAACCCGGGATCTCCTGCTCACATGGCAGACGCTCTATCCATCTGAGCCACCGAGGACACAGATGAATAGCGCTTCCCGTGAGATTCACATTCCCAACTGTCCACAATTCTACATATGTAATGTACCTTATAGACATTTGCCCATCCACTCATTACTCGCGCACGCTTTGGCGATTCCCGTAAGAGTTTGGGCAACCTGTGCGCATTCGCACAGTCGAAGGTCATTGGCTGGGTAGCCTTTTATATGTGAAGACAGTAACTGTTTTCGAAAGAACGGAATTACATATGTAGAATTGTGGAAGTTGGTAATGTGAGTCTCACGGGAAGCGTGCAAGGGATAAGTCCCTGCAGTCGCGCTATTCATGTGTGTCCTCGGTGGCTCAGATGGGCACAGTCTGCTTTAGGCAGTGGCGCGGCACGGACCTGCTGTCCCGGCCGCGGGCGCGCGTGAACGAGGAAGTGTTTACACCGCCGGTACTCGCGCGTGTTGTTGTCTGACTCGATCGCCATGGCACACAATTTTCGAAAGACTACGCTCCAATTTACGTTCGACAACGAATATGCCAGACCCAAAGCTTTCGAAATAGAGCGTTTTTTGAGGGACGAAGTTCGTTTACCTGCTGCAGACATAATTGGAATACACCTGTCCATTGTAAGCAGTACAATGTACGTAAAGATGACCGATGAAGCTGCGTGTGAAAGAACTCTCTCCGCTGCTCAAAGAGGATTTAAATTTCGACACTCTGATGGCCATATCAGCGATGTAACAGTAGCTCCTTCAGGATTGGGTGTGAGGGTCGTTCGGATCTTTGAATTGCCGTTTGAGGTGCCAGAATCGATGGTTACTGAATCGCTGCGACCATATGGAACGGTACTTAGTCATACGCCTGAACGCTGGGCTAGTTTTAATACCTATCCTGTGCTAAACGGCGTGCGACAGGTGCGGATCGTCCTTACTAAACATATCCCGTCTTATTTATACATTGGCGGATGTCGAGCTATTGTGATCTACGATGGCCAGCCACGCACCTGTTCTGGCTGTGGTGGAGAAGGACATATCCGCTCGGAGTGCATACAACGCCGCGTCGTGCAACTGCCACATGGAGACGCGTCACAGCGAGAAGTTCCCACGCAACTGTCGATGACGTACGTGTCGGTGGCCCGCCGGGAAGTGTTGCCAAGTTCGGCGCGTGACAAGGACGTGTTTATGCAAGAGCAGACCGAGTTACGGGAGCATGGAGGTGACTCGGAGAATGTCCCTACACCCATGTCACGACAGTTGAGGGAGGAACCTTCCGAAAACTCACATGTAGCACGCGACGTGGAAGTGGAGGTCCAGACGGTGGCGCCGGCAACGGACCAACGAACGACCGACGAACACAGTGAGGCAGCAGAGGGCAGGGCACGCAAACAGCGATCGCCGAAGCGTCGCAAAAAGCGTCGCCATAGTTCGGGTGACACGTCCCCCTCTAGCCTAGGGGACACGGAAGGTATCCTAGCGGAAGAACTGTCTGACACAGATCACGTGCCTTTAGAGGACGCTGACAGGATTCCGTCCGATGGTGACCGGATGTCCTGCCCTTCAGATGGTCCCTCTTCATTGACACCGACTGACCCAGCGCTGCCGACGAAGGAGTCAGGGACACCAATGTCCCGGCAGCCACGTCGAAATACATCAGAGGACGTTTCTCGGATGGATGACCACTGCGACTGGGCGGAACCAGTCGAAGACCTACAGGAATTGCCACCCCCAAATGATGACCACTCACCTACAGGATGCACACCACGGAACGACAACGAAGGAGGGCAGCCCGTTGGCGGGCACCCCTCTGAGCACGAATAGTGGACTAAAGCCCTTGGAGTTCTCAATGACATGACACGAGCATGACAAACGACAACGAACCAAGCATATAAGGTGGGCACAGTGAACACCGCACGTTCGCTTGCAAAGATGCAACTTCTCCGGGACATGATTTACGCCACAGACGTTGATATTCTGCTGATGCAGGAAACCTTCAATGCTGCTTTTCCCGACGTGCATGGATACACCACTTATCTAGCGCCGACTCCAGATGGAGGACGTGGCACAGCGATACTAGTCCGGGAAGGGATTCCGATGTGTGACCTCGATTACCTTCCTTCGGCTCGGGCTTTGGCTATGACCGTGAACGGCATTCGTATCGTCAACATCTATGCACCCTCCGGATCTGACAATCGACAGGCGCGTGCACGATTCTACTCGGAGGAGATTGCCCCCCTATTCCATGGGAGGTATGACCACATCTTGGTAGGGGGGGATTTTAACTGTGTACTCACACCGAAGGATCAAACTCCTAATTTCAGCTCCTGCCACGCATTGAACACGATCTGCCGGGACATGGCCCTTATGGACACGTGGGAAAAGCTCCACGGGCAGCGAGAGGGCTACACGTATTTTACTAGCCACTCGGCGAGCAGGCTGGATCGGATTTATGTTTCTGACGGATTAAGAGATCACGTGTTGGCTGCTGAACGTTGGCCCACAGCTTTTACGGATCACCTTGCGTATTTATGCACGTTAACCCTCCCACGGCAGCGGGTCTGGCGGAGTCGTAGTTCCTGGAAACTTAATTCCTCCTTATTGGTGGATCTCGAATGTCGCCAGCGGATCGAAGAAACATGGCAGACTTGCACTCGCCGTCTGCCGCTGCACCGTACGGTTCTTTCGTGGTGGCTGCAATGTGCAAAACCGGCGATACGAAGAGCTCTCATAACGTATGGCAAGGAAAAAGCGAAATGGCTCCGAGATACACTTGACTATTACTACATGGTGCTCCGCGACCTGTCCTCCAGGGCCCCATCGCCCGAACGTCAAGCGGAAGTCCATCGCATTCAGGCCTGCATTTTATCGATCACGAGACGTCGACTGGAGGGACTTTCGATCCGTGCTCGGTGCTTGGACAACGTCGATGGCGAACGTATTGGCATGCATCATGTGTCCAAGGGACATGCGCGTAATCGCCGCTCCCTAATCACAATCCTCCATGATGACGATGGTCGGCCCTTGACGTCACAACAGGCCATTGCTGCTGAGTTTCTGGAGCATTACCGCCTCCTTTTCACTGGGACGCCGACGGACAATCGGACAGAAGAAGAAATTTTGCGACAGATGCAAACGGAGGTGGATGGTCCGGATGCAGAGGCGCTATTGGAACCCCTAACGGAAGATGACATCCGGGGCGCACTCGCGAAGGTTGCGGTGCATAAATCCCCTGGGCCAGATGGGTTGACACTCGAATTTTACCGCGCATTTGCGGATTTAATGATGGCCCAGTTGGTATTGATGTATAACGAGTTATTGAGCCCTGACACGGACGTTCCGTCGCAGTTCATGGCGGGACTGCTTATACCAATACAGAAATCGACAGCGAGTGACAGCGCCCATCAATTTAGACCGCTCACGATGCTCAATACTGACTATAAGATCTTTGCGCGAATGTTGGAGGCAAGGCTCAAGATTGTAATATCCAAGACAATACCACCAGACCAGGCTTGTCTAGGGGTTCGGAGCAACATACATTCTATCCTCGGCGAATACCGTGACGTAATTTCCATGACGGAAGCTTGTCGCATGCGAGCGGCGTTCGTATCGGTGGATTTTGATCGTGCCTTTGACAGGATCAACCATGATTTCCTTGACTCGACCATGAGACGCATGGCGATACCACAGGATTTTATTACCGTCCTCATGCGCCTCCTTCGCGGCGCTTCTTCGACGGTGAGAGTCAATGGCAGGGAGGTAGGAACGATTCCTGTTCGCAGCTCAGTTAGGCAAGGATGTCCCTTGTCGATGATACTGTTTACAATAGCGCTCGAACCATTGATGCAGACTCTTAGACGGACTCTAACAGGCGTCCGACTTGATGATACTCGTCCGGTCGGAGAACGAAGTCAGTCAGGTGGTTACCCTTCTTACTACGTACTGGGTAGCTGCGGGAAGCAGGGTCAACACGAATAAAACCAAGATCATGCACATCGGTCGAGGGCTGGACGCTCTGCGAAGTCCGCTTACGACGGTGGACATCTTGCGATGTTTAGGTGTCTTGTTCACCCGATCGCTACGGCAATCAGCGGCGGCGAGCTATCGACGTCTCCTCCAGAACGTCCGACAGCACATACGCAATAATTCACTCCGAACGCATGACCTGCTCCAAAGGGTGGACTACACTAATGTTCACCTGGCCTCGCGACTGCCGCACTTGGCACAGGTACTCCCAATGCCACATGGTATCGCTGACAGATTAATGGCGGCCTTTGGATACTATGTCAGCCAAGGAATGTTGTTTAAGATCAAATACGAGACTTTAACCCTCCCACACCATTCTGGAGGACTTAACCTCACGGATGTGCGGAACAAGGCTCTAGCTCTATACCTGCGAGCGACGCTACGAACTTGGAACCAGCGGCAACACGCCATCACGTCGGCCATCCTGGATGTGCTTCTTCCAACGTCCTTTGAACCACCGGTAGCAGTAGGCACCATCTCGCCCTCGTTTTCTCACGTCGCGCGATTTTTTGTTGATTTTAGTTATGTTCAGTTACAGATACCTTCTACCAGAATCCCCACTACCCGTGAGATATATCGATACTTGCGGCGTCATCATGGCAGCAATGTTGTCGAACTTAAATACCCAACACGAAACTGGCGACAGATTTGGCGAGCTGTCCACACACCACTCCTCACCACAGCAGCGCGATCGTCATGGTATACATTAATCAACCGAAAGACGGTCAACCGCCAACGATTGTACGACATTCGCATGGTGGATTCCCCGCTCTGCCTTAGATGTGGCATGCAGGACACCGACGAACACTCTCTGCAGTGCGGCGAGGCAAAGGATGTTTGGCGGCTGACGCAACGCATCATGGCCCTCCTCCGACACACCGACGAATCAACGATCACGACGGACGCTTTATTTTTCCCTGACCCTGTCTTTTTCCCCTCACAAAAAACATCGGCAATCCGATGGATTGGAGGACACGCATCGCACTACGTGCTCTCGCGGACCTTGATATCGATCATGGACTATTGGCATTATCTACTAGAACAACAGGAAATCATCAGACGCCACTCTAAATATAAAACGCATTTTGCGAACTTTCTAGGCAGCATGTTTCATAACCCCCCGAAGCGGTGGGGAGTCCCAGGTTTACGTTGTTTCGAGGGATAGGATTTACTCCCAGTGAAGTGACGAGGATGTCAGTTCGGCCCTATATTTATTTCCCTTCTTTTTTATATATGATTTTTCTTTTGGGACATTAAAATTAAATGAATAAATAAAATATTATTGTTACTAAAAAAAAGTACAATATCAATGTTTCCTTCCTGCTGCCTCTCCCTTATCCTGTCAGGAGACGGGGACACCGTGGCCAGGCCTCCAAGTACGACCCCTGCCCACTCTGCCCCCTGACAAAAAAAAAAAAAAAAAAAAAAAAAAAAAAAAAAAAAAAAAAAAAAAAAGATGGATAGAGCGTCTGCCATGTAAGCAGGAGATCCTGGGTTCGAGTCCCGGTCGGGGCACACATTTTCAACTGTCCACATCGAGGTATATCAACAACACCTGTCGGCAGCTGAGGGTTTCAGTTTGTCATTATTTATTCTAGGGGGCTGATGACCTCAGATGTTAAGTCCCATAGTGCTCAGGGCCATTTGAACAGCCTGGCGTAAAAACGCTAAATACGGTATTAGGGGTGACTTGAACAAAGGAAAAGGATCTACGGAGCTTACACACATGGGTTTCATATAGAGGTTCCGGGGCACCAGGAATTGTCCTGTGTTACCTGTGTTATTACGCGTGTAATCAGAGAGCTGAAAGGGTTCTTGCAGCCTGATCCAAAATATCGTAAAAGTCTGGTATTGGTGCTGTTCTAGTATTTGCTAGAGAAGGATAAGGATAGAGTTGTTATGGCCTACACCTGAATAGCAGGGATAAGAACAAGTTAGCAAGTGTTTTAGCAAAAAACATATGGGGTCCAAATATCACAAAGAAGCAGATCCATGTGGTTACTGGGGTTAGGTAGGACACAAGGCGCAGGACAAATCCAGAATGACAGTGTCCAAGTAAACTAAATTGATAGAGACCCCCAGGCAAAATTCTGAATTTCGACTGTTTTAAAGAAAAATCAATTCATAGACTCTCCCAGTTCACCTTATAGGACTAGATAGAAAGTTGGAATCAACTTGCTTCATTTTAGAATGAAGCCGCGCGGTCCCGTGAGGCCGTCAATCTGGGGGAAGAAAAGCAGCAGAATAACGGGGCAAATGACATGCTCGAGTCTAGTTCTGGTGGCGGCTCTGCAAACCATCGGGACCCGCAATCAAGTACATAAAAGAGCCAATGCGTTCCTGGATCACGTCTCTTTCCCAGCGCCCACGGTTGTCATAAACCCTGAAAAGAACAAGATCGCGCGCGGCGCAAAGCTATACTTGCGGACCGTTGGCAGCGCCGCATGCTGTGGTGGTGTAGCAAGTGTAGCAGCGACCGGTGGCGGCAGCTTTGTAGCAGTTCCGCCGGTGATGGTCCGTGTCGTGGGTGGGAGCGATAGGAGGCGAGAAAGGTGTTGCAGCGCCTTTTTCCGCGTGTGGGAGGTCGGAAACTTCTCCATATGTTTTTAAATGTGCGTACAAAGCGTTCCGCTTCTCCGTTGGACTGGGGGTGAATCGGAGCACTTGTTAGAAGACGGATGCCATTTAGTTAACAACACTATTCAAAATCATGTGAAGTGGTGGTCCGTTGTCCGACACAAGTACTTCTGACAAACCTTCTATGCAAACTATGAAGCACAGTGACTGAATGGTGCTACGTGATGTAGAAGGCGTAGGCACAGCAAATGGGAACTTGCTAAAAGCGCCTCCCACAATAAGCCAATGAGTGTTTGAAAATGGTCCTGCAAAGTCCATGTGAACTCGTTGCCATGGGAATTGTCTTAGGCCAAACTCAGGATGTCTGTGGCGGAGCTGATTGGTTGTCCGTACATGCGCGACACTGTGATGTCATCTGTTCAATGTGGGCATCGAATCCCTGCCAGGTACAGTGCCGGCGCACTAACTCTTTAGTGCTAACAATTCCCCAAAGTTCTTGGCGGAGAAATCGCGACACCTCCTTTTGCAAAATTTTGGGAATAAGCACACACAACTGTCTGTCATTTTGACCTAGAATCACACCCTGTTCAATAGAAAGGTTATGTCGACGTGCAAACTATCGGCGCACATCTAAGTTCTGGATACTCTTCAATGAACGAGGCCCAGGCGCGCGAATGTAATGCAACAAAATCTTGGGATCTAGTTCTGCTTACTTGGCCTGTGCAATTTTTCTGTAGTGCAAGGGAAAACATTCCAGCAATTCTGAGTCCTGCGCATCGATTTGGCAACTAGATGGGGCAGAGTCTGGGCCAATCGGAAGGCGATATAGGGCGTCTGCATTGCCATGCTTTGCCGTAGGTCTGTACACAATTTCACGATGATACTGTGAAAGCGACAAAGCCCAACGTTGCAATTTTTCAGCAGTTCGTGTAGGAAACGGCTTTGATGGATGAAACAAGGACTGCAAAGTCTTGTGACCTGTCACTAAATAGAACTTCCAACCATAGAAATAGTGATGGAATTTGGTCATACCATGCACAACAGTGAGAGCCTCTTTTTCTATTTGAGAATATTTGCTCTGAAATTGAGTGAGCAACTTTGAGGCAAAAGCAATAGGTCTGTCTTGTGCACCAACTCTGTGCAAAAGCATAGCGCCAATTCCTTAAGAGGAAGTGTCTACTTGCAAAACTACTGAACATCTGTCACTAAGAAAGGCATCTTTGAGTTTCTGAAATGCGTCGTGGCAGTCCGTGGTCCACACGAGAGGCACATTTTTGCTAAGCAAGCGATGCAATGGAGCCGCGATCTGAGCGCCATTCGATATGAACCGCACGTAGTATGTCCTCTTGCCTAGTACTAACGGCACTTCACATACATTTCGAGTAAAAGGCAGGTCACGGATTGCAAGGAAATGCATTTGGAGGAGGCGCACACCCTGATTGTTTATCACATGACCTAAATACTATAGTTCAGTTTGAAAAAAGTCGCATTTTTCGAGAGTCCTGGCTTTGACAACGCTCGAAGAAGAGTATGCACACTGGCAATGTGTTCCTCCAGTGTACGACCTGAGACGACAATATCGTCAAGGTAGTTTGATTAAAAAATGGTTCAAACGGCTCTAAGCACTATGGGACTTAACATTTGAAGTCATCAGTCCCCTAGACTTAGAACTACTTAAACTTACCTAAGGACATCACACACACCCATGCTCGAGGCAGGATTCGAACCTGCGACCGTAGCAGCAGCGCGGTTCCGGACTGAAGCGCCTAGAATCGCTCGGCCAAAGAGAAAGGTTAGTTTGAACAAAATGGCACTTTCGCAGTCAGCTGTTCCAAGTACCCTTGAAAAATGGTGTGTGTGGAAGCACTGCTAAAAGGCAAACGCAAATACTTGAACAGTCCTAAGAGTGTATTTACAACAAACGCTTTGTGATTCTTCATCCAATAGAATTTTCAAGTAGGTATCACGCAAATGTATCTTACAAACGTAGTGTCCTGCACTAAGCCTGTACACGAGTTCCGCAGAGCGAGGTAACGGATAAGTGTCAACTACTGTCTGTGGGTTGACTGTAGACTTGAAGTCAACACAAATGCTAATGCGACCAGAAGGCTTAGGCAACAAAACGTGAGGACTTCTCCACTTCTAGCTTGAATGAGGTCAATTACACCATTATCTTGCAAGTCTTTCAATTCACTGGCTACTTTGTCCCTTAAAGAAATTGTAACGGGGTGGGCCCGGAAAAACTTAGGCTGTGCATTAGCTTTCAACGTAACATGCGCTCAAAGTTATTAGCTTTTCCCATTCCATCTGCAAATAGTTCAAGAAATTCTTTAAGCTAGATAGCTACATTGTCTTTTGGTTCAAAAGCAGACGGTGAAAGACATTGTCATGGTTGCAAAGCCCAAACAAATCGAAAGCATCCAAACGGAATAGGTTCTCACTGTCTCTTGATTTCAACACAGTGTCCTAGTGAGAAATTTGTAAGTGGCAGGCAAACTACCTTTCCAAGCACTAGAATTTCCTATATTTTTTAAGCAGTGAGGTGCTTGTTAGATTTAAAAAGGCGTGATGAGCCTAACTGGTCATACGTGGCACGAGTAAGCGAAGTTATTGAGACACCGATATCTAACTGAAAGCTCACACGACGGCGAGGGATTCGTAATGAGACAAATAGTTTGTCAGAATGTTGTTCTACGGTGAGAAGGATGCACAACGTTAATCTTACTTTTGTTAGAATCTGATGCGAGCTTTGAAAACACAACGTTCACTGCATGTGCATGAACCTGTTTTTTTCTGGGAGCGGGCAAATTTGGCTTTTTGTGCCGTTTCAAACAAACTGCTTGGACATGGCCTTTTTTTCCTCACGTGTAACACGTTGTGCTACGTGATGCGCAATCCTGTCTTGTGTGGCGAACAAAACACCTAGGGCAAGACTTCAGTAAGTTCACAGGCCTGTTTACATGTCTACGTTGCTGTCCGCGCGTCTCTGTACGCGCTCGTTGTTGTGGCTGCTTGGGGCGGTCGCGACCAAGGGGCGACCTTTCCCGACAAATCGGGGCCTGTTCAAATTTATCGGCCGCTGTGGCAACCGAAGCGTATCGCTCCTAGATTTGCAGTACTTATGGAAGTGATGAATCAGAGTACAGTAAGATCTGTTACCGCATTCTGTTATATGGGACACTGAATGTTATTCCATCACGCATCATTAAATCATTATAAAAGTTGCCACAACTACACTCAGATTTACCCTTCCTATTCATGACCGTTAATTCTGTGTGCAACTGGTGGTATGTCTGCTTTTTCTGCAAACGAAAGGAATGATATCTAGCTGCAGCTAAGTGAACTTGCTGGTCGCGGTATTGAGCTAATGCAGCCATTACTTGGTCATAAATGAGATCGTCGGGAGACGCGGTTGGGAATAGTCTTTGTTTTAAGCTGAACACTGGGACCTCCGCAATCGAAAGGGAGCCGCGCGGAGTGGCCGCGGTGGTTTGAGGCGCCATGTCACGGATTGCGCGGCCCATCCCGCCGGAGGTACGAATCCTCCCTCGGACATGGGTGCCTGTGTTGTTCTTAGTATAAGTTAAAGTATTGTGTAAGTGTAGGGACCGATGACCTCAGCAGTTTGATCCCTTAGAAATTCACACACATTTGAACATTTGAATCGAATGGAACTATTATAACTTTACAGTACTGTGAACACGATGACCTTGACGATATACTTGGAACTGAGTCAGGTATTCAATCCATTCCTCCTCTGCTTCCATAAATTGCCGGAACGGTGGTTTACTGGTTGGCGGCAATTGTTGGGCTGGTTGTTTGGTCGGCTGTGGTTGTGCGACCGACGCAGCTTGTGCAGCCAGTAGTTGTTGTACCGTCGTCAGTAGGGTAGCCATTTGTTGGTTCTGAAACTGAAAAGCTTGTGTTAGATCCATCACATTGGCCGTCTGCGGGTGAGGTACGGGGACAGGAGAGAGGGGACAAGGAATTCATGGTTAATGGAAATATCTATATCAAAAAGCAAGCAAAGCCTCTGAAAAGAGAAATTTGATTACTTCTGCGGCTCTCCTCCTGAAATATATGCAAAATCATAAAAAAATTAGCAAAATAGAAACACTCGAACTCGGTCACCCCTGCAAGCTAGAACACAAGAGAAACAAGAAAAATCTTTGATAAAGTTGATTATTTTCGATCACCACTGAATTATCGTCGTTCGCCACTATAGAGTCTGCTACTGCAAGGGAGCAAGGGAGAGGATGTTGTTATGGGTGGCCGGTAGCCTCTTTCTACAATACAAAAGCACACCTGGATTAATACGGTTCTTTATTTACATGGACAGGAAGCTGTTACTTAACTTGAATAGAGTCCATATTTTAGCCGGCCGGAGTGGCCGAGCGGTTAAAGGCGCTACAGTCTGGAACCGCACGACCGCTACGGTCGCAGGTTCGAATCCTGCCTCGGGCATGGATGTGTGTGATGTCCTTAGGTTAGTTAGGTGTAAGTAGTTCTAAGTTCTAGGGGACTTATGACCACAGCAGTTGAGTCCCATAGTGCTCAGAGCCATTTGAACCATTTTTAGAGTCCATATTTTGTGTTACAAACTCAAAAGTAATAGTCTTGCAGAGAGATCTAATGTCAATAAAACTAGTCCCGCTATAGTCACTAATCTGGTTGCTATGTATTGTCATACCCTGTGGCGAAATAAACCCGTTCTGTGCATAAACTGACAGAGCCAAACTGGATGATTGAGAGAGTGAGTCCCTCCGGTCAGCGGCGGCAACCTTAATACATGCTGTTCAGAATATGCGGCTGGTCCCGGCGGAGGTTCGAGTCCTCCCTCGGACATGGGTGTTTGTGTTTGTCCTTACGATAATTTAGGTTAAGTAGTGCGTAAGCTTAGCGACTGATGACCTTAGCAGTTAAGTCCCATAATACTTCACCACATTTGAACATTTTTAAATGAAAAAGCGCAGTATCAGCCAGTTGAACTACACCATAGCTGCCCAGTCCTCAAACTGTTAAATGAATACATGCCTATCCTTTGGCAAACAGATTGGCAGATCATGATACACAGTGAAATTACATAACTTAGTTGTATGTGTAGTTGTACAACACTCAAATAAGCCAGTGAGGCTGGCCAATGACAGAACTACTACATCTTTTAATGGGCCCTTAAAATATATTGACTGTGATTGTTACGGTGTAAAGTCAGCGCCCGAACGCCACTCGGGATCGACATAGGAGAGAAGGCTGTGAGGTCAGCCAGTCACACAGTGACCGATCTCCCGCCACGAGGACAACACGACAGCAGATGCTCCCCTAGGTGAAGACGACATCAGCGCCGCGCCCGACTGGTGGCAGGTCACTCCGATAGCAGCGTTAGCGTCAGCCTCTTCGTCAGCCAAAGCATCGTCGCCTCTTCATTAGCAATCTCTACATAGCACAGTTAGAGACCAGCATTCACAGCAGTTCAGCTGACTAACGATTGTTAGTAGCGGTCGCTAGGACCAGAAGTGTTGCTTGTGTTTGTCTCTTCTGAAGAAGACTGATTATTTTGTATGTCGCCCTTTGCTTGCGGCGCATGTGTTTAATTGCACTTGTGGATGATCCTGCATAAAGGACTACAAGAATTCCCGGATCAAATTTAAGTATTTGTAGTTGTCTTGTTGTAATAAAACTCATTAATACGACTTGTTTGTTTGTGTATCGAACCGAGTAGGCAGGCTTTCTAGACACAACAGTGAGTCTAATACTGGCTCTAAATTCAATATACAGTAGCTGACATCGTGAGACACCAGGAAGGCATGTGTTCTTGTAACGACATGTGGTCGTGCGTTTATCTTGCTGAAAAATGGCGTCTGGTGTGTTGTGGAGAAAGGGCGTGGTTACGAGTCGCAGGATGTCATTCTTGTAGGTCACACTGCTGACAGTGCCCTGGACACGCACCATTTGTCATTTGTGGAAGTTCCCAATAGCACCGCATACCATAAGGTCTTGAGCTGCCGCTGTACGTCTTGTGTGAATGCAGTCACTGTGATGCCGCTCCCCCCTGTCTGTGTTGAACCGAAATTTGTCACCGCTGCTAGTGTACGATGTGTAACACTGTTCCACTGCTTCGCCAGACCCGAGGGGGACGCAGATCTGTTCAAATGGTTCAAACGGCTCTGAGCACTATGGGACTTAACATCGGAGGTCGTCAGTCCCCTAGAACTTAGAACTACTTAAACCTAGCTAACCTAAGGACATCACACACATCCATGGCCGAGGCAGGATTCGAACCTGCGACCGTAGCAGTCGCGCGGTTCCGGACTGAAGCGCCTACAACCGCTCGGTCACCGCGGCCGGTCGCAGATCTGTCCTGCAATGCTGTTCGTATGAGGTGTCGATCTTCTTGGGAGGTGGTTCGCGTGGTGCGATCTGACCCATCGCGTCGTGTTCTACAGCATTCCGTGAACCACTCTGCACACATCCGATGTACTGCCGAAACACTTCGTCCCGCACGAGCAGCAATTTACCGGATGGATGCATCACATCCTCTCATACCATTAATGCGCCCTCTTTCAAACACACTGATTGGACGGCACGGTTCGCGTATACGTCTGCGAGGCGTCCTGCACGCCTGCTCAAGTCACTCGGATCCACTACCTCTGGTTTATAGCGACAACGAGAGCTGCATGCACATTTTACCGGTAGGTGGTGTTGACCTTGAGCCCGCGGACAGACATGGTTCAAATGCTAATCATTTCTGCAGAACAAACTAATTTACATGTTCTCTGAGTATGAATGTCCTATCTCTAGTCGTTCAACGTGTTCTGTTTTTTTTCTGAACATGAGTGTATCTTTCAGGGTTGTTAGTCCTTTTCAGGGAGGACAGCTCAGTCAGTAGAGCACTTGCCAGCGAAAGGCAAACGTTCGATTTCCGGTCCAGCACACGTTTTAATCGGCCAGAAACTTACAGAGCGTCCTTTTGGTCTGACATCTTTTCAATAAGCTAAGATCCCTTACTGATTAATATGTAGAGATTTTCTTTTCTCTATGTACCAGCGTTGTAAACATCCCAGCAATCTCTTACTGCACATGTGTGAAATTCCCTAACTCTTTGACTGTGGTTATTCTAATAATCAGCTGGAGGATAGGAGACAACACAAAAAATTTACCCTCTTTCTACAGGGAGGAAAATTTTTCATTGTGTGGTAATGCTCTTAATTGATTTTTAATACAGAGACATTTATGTGTTTGCGAAACATATTTTGTACACTTATCTTCATTTTATGGACTAAAATAACTAATTACGAAATATTCTCTGTTGTAATAAATAGTAACATGATCATACAATAAGTACAATGCAAAATAACAATAACAGTTTGCTGATATTTTCATAGTGATGCCCAATAGCTGGCTGCACTTGTATATGTGAAAAGGTTGAACATTAAAAAATGTATACCTCCAGTTTCCATTGGACAAAATACTTTTGTTGCTCCTAAGACACAATAAAAGTTAATGAACACAGTTGTAGCTAGAGAATCTGCAAGGGATAGAAAAAGATTCCTCGAACAGAGTTTTAATTAAATCACAATATGTTCAGTGCATTCTCTAGCGTGATGCATCTTTCCTGTTGCAGTACTCCGGCTACTGGTAATGAAATTCAAATAGAAACTACCCATTAATAATGAGGTTGACAGTGTAGTTATTTTGGCCATGACGGATATTCTCAGTATGATGTAGGCAAGGAACATCTCTCGCTTATAAAAGCTGCGAGTGTTGCTACGAATCGATCGCTGATATTCTTTGCGGCTTTGCATTCACTGTGGATCAGTGACGAACCTTTCAACAGTATTCGCAGATTTATGATGTCTATTGATGGATAACATCATTCGAACTTGGCGGTTATTGGACCCAACGATTTCTATGATCGACTGCCTTACCGTGTTACGTCTTCCAAGCGGATTAACAAAATGAGTGAGGGAAAACGTCCACTAACCGTTTTAAAAGCTCACACCTCACCAGCGTCTCCTACCTCTCGTGGGTGAAACTACGAACAATGTCTGATTGGGTCTAGTAAGGAGGATCCCGGAGCACAATTTCCTGAGGTGCCATCGCTGTGACGAGGACCGTCCGCTTAGCCCACGTTGTGCTCAGAATTTGAAATTGGGCTCACGAGATTGTTCTTTCGAACACCCCACGCGTTGTAACATACTATCTTGTATGAGGGACAACTGTAGCCATAAGTAGACATCATTAATAATAACTTTAGGGCTGCTCTTGTAAATAATTTATTTAACGGCCGGTTTCGTTGGCTAGAAGCCACATCATCGGGTTAGATTCATTAAATTATAAAAAGCGTTCGCTACAATTGTGGTCCGATTATAGTTATAATCAATATTGAGAAAGACAGCAAATTACTTATATGTTAAACCATTACTTTAAACTTGCGACAATGGCGCGACCGAACATTTCTTATCTGTAAAGAAAAGGCACAATTAGCGAATCGTTATGTAAGCAAAATTCATGGGTCCACGGTTCCTCAAGCGAACCTAAACAATTTTTCTTAACTCTGAGAACCGTCGAGAAACGTTTGCCCAACCAGACCAATAACAGGCTGGGACATCCAATCAAAAGTTAAAAACACCTTCCACGAATCCGGAACGGACGACAATAGGCCGAAGATAACCAGTTAAACATTCGATCGATGGTAAAAGCTACGAATAGTGCCCATAAATTAAAAAAAGAAATGTGGGGACTATCGGCCAGGATAGCAGTAACAACTGATTTGGAAATTTGTATGCTAATGAAAATCACATACCACAAACACAACAGCCGGCCGGGGTGACCGAGTGGTTCTAGGCGCTAGTCTGGAACCGCGCGACCGCTACGGTCGCAGTCTCGAATCCTGCCTCGGGCATGGATGTGTATGATGTCCTTAGGTTAGTTAGGTTAGTGGTTCTAATTTCTAGGGGACTGATGACCTCAGAAGTTAAGTCCCATAGTGCTGAGAGCCATTTGAACCACAAACACAACAGACTGCGATGCATGGAGATACAAGAGAGAAAGTGTCCGGCTACGGAATGAGCGAGAATTTGTGTCGGTGCTCGATATCGGGCAGGCATTAAATGCATAATTAGAACTACGCCACCATAACATTTAGGATAACTTTTATTTTTTAAGTAAACATGTCAGTTAAAGTTGTTTCTATCTGTACTTTGTGTTTTCTTTAGTACTGCACCAATGACTCTGTACGTTTGTTGCT
Organism: Schistocerca nitens; assembly: GCF_023898315.1. Taxonomy (NCBI): domain Eukaryota; kingdom Metazoa; phylum Arthropoda; class Insecta; order Orthoptera; family Acrididae; genus Schistocerca; species Schistocerca nitens. The sequence continues at coordinate 494,284,825 of NC_064619.1, read as the reverse complement.
TCAGTACACCTTACTTTATCCCTTATTGTTTGGATTTCGGCATAGACTGATTTTATAAGAAATACACTCCTGGAAATGGAAAAAAGAACACATTGACACCGGTGTGTCAGACCCACCATACTTGCTCCGGACACTGCGAGAGGGCTGTACAAGCAATGATCACACGCACGGCACAGCGGACACACCAGGAACCGCGGTGTTGGCCGTCGAATGGCGCTAGCTGCGCAGCATTTGTGCACCGCCGCCGTCAGTGTCAGCCAGTTTGCCGTGGCATACGGAGCTCCATCGCAGTCTTTAACACTGGTAGCATGCCGCGACAGCGTGGACGTGAACCGTATGTGCAGTTGACGGACTTTGAGCGAGGGCGTATAGTGGGCATGCGGGAGGCCGGGTGGACGTACCGCCGAATTGCTCAACACGTGGGGCGTGAGGTCTCAACAGTACATCGATGTTGTCGCCAGTGGTCGGCGGAAGGTGCACGTGCCCGTCGACCTGGGACCGGACCGCAGCGACGCACGGATGCACGCCAAGACCGTAGGATCCTACACAGTCCCGTAGGGGACCGCACCGCCACTTCCCAGCAAATTAGGGACACTGTTGCTCCTGGGGTATCGGCGAGGACCATTCGCAACCGTCTCCATGAAGCTGGGCTACGGTCCCGCACACCGTTAGGCCGTCTTCCGCTCACGCCCCAACATCGTGCAGCCCGCCTCCAGTGGTGTCGCGACAGGCGTGAATGGAGGGACGAATGGAGACGTGTCGTCTTCAGCGATGAGAGTCGCTTCTGCCTTGGTGCCAATGATGGTCGTATGCGTGTTCGGCGCCGTGCAGGTGAGCGCCACAATCAGGACTGCATACGACCGAGGCACACAGGGCCAACACCCGGCATCATGGTGTGGGGAGCGATCTCCTACACTGGCCGTACACCACTGGTGATCGTCGAGGGGACACTGAATAGTGCACGGTACATCCAAACCGTCATCGAACCCATCGTTCTACCATTCCTAGACCGGCAAGGGAACTTGCTGTTCCAACAGGACAATGCACGTCCGCATGTACCCCGTGACACCCAACGTGCTCTAGAAGGTGTAAGTCAACTACCCTGGCCAGCAAGATCTCCGGATCTGTCCCCCATTGAGCATGTTTGGGACTGGATGAAGCGTCCTCTCACGCGGTCTGCACGTCCAGCACGAACGCTGGTCCAACTGAGGCGCCAGGTGGAAATGGCATGGCAAGCCGTTCCACAGGACTACATCCAGCATCTCTACGATCGTCTCCATGGGAGAATAGCAGCCTGCATTGCTGCGAAAGGTGGATATACACTGTACTAGTGCCGACATTTTGCATGCTCTGTTGCCTGTGTCTATGTGCCTGTGGTTCTGTCAGTGTGATCATGTGATGTATCTGACCCCAGGAATGTGTCAATAAAGTTTCCCCTTCCTGGGACAATGAATTCACGGTGTTCTTATTTCAATTTCCAGGAGTGTATTTTTGAGCAGGTCATTATTATTTAAGCAGCTCGTTACCCCTATTCACCAAAATTTTCAGTAGTATGCTTTGTTCACTTATCGCTTATTTCCTACAATATGTTCAAGTGAGCAGGCCTCAAATAATAATTTTATACTTTACATTCTGATAGTGATTTTCACCAGGAGTTGAATTAACAAGTGCAAAATCGTATTGTTTTGTGCTCATGATTCTTAGTCACCTGCAATTGTTCTATTAAGTTTACTTTATGTTATTCGTGGCATGATGTTAACATGTTTTTCTACGAATGTGACCATGTCACACGAATATATGCAGAGCCTCGGAAAACTGTGTCTGCTTGCCAGACGCAGTATCTGAGAATCCATATCCGTACAGCAGCTTGCTGGAGAATCCAAACGCCTGTCAGATACAAGACTCACCTATTCATCTGGCTTTATATGTGTTTCATTTAAAATGTACTTTTGTCTGACATGCCAGTGAATCATTGCGGCTCGCTTGTTGCGGTCGATTCTTATTTTGATATATTCAGTGTTGTACTATCTTCACAGTCTTGCCTCCCCCCCAGGGGGTCCACAACTCTTTTGTGGATACGTGCGTAGCGAGCACGGGACCCCGAGCTGATGTGGCCTTCCTTCCTTTCCGGGCTGCATACCTTCCCTTTCCGCATCCTTCCCCATCCCCCATCTTCGCCACCCCCCCCCTTCACCTCTGGCTCTTTCTTTCCCTTTCTCTGGGGTTATGGTTTGTGCCTACGTCCGGAGACGGACGCTTGTACATATACTACATTCTTCGCCTTCCTTCCTTGCTTGTAAGTCTTCATTCTTCCTTTGTCCTTCTCTTTTCCTTCCCTCTTCTCTCTACCTTCTCCGCTGCGGCGTTTGAGACCTCTCTTCTTTCCTTTCCTTTCCCTTTCTCTTTCTTCCTCCCTGTGCGTGTCTGAAGGCCAACCCACGCACTTCCATGCGTAGCCGGTGACGGGGTAACGCGTAATTCCCCGCCCCGGGTAGACAGGTAGGACACGTACGTACCCCCTGGTAACGGCCAGGCCCAGGGAGGGGTGATTACCCGAGCTGATACCTTCCGAAAGTGCCGATTGGTCCCTCCGTCCGTTTGTCGGGAGGTGTGACCTGAGGTGTGAACAATCACCTAAGGCGGGAGTGCCCTCAGAGAGGGCCCCCACAAGGGAGGAGCGCGCCATCGGAGACGCCGGTAATCATGGGGGACTCTTCCGCAATGGTTTCCTCACCTTCCACTATGTCTGCTCACAAACGTAAGTTCACTGAGTCTCAACCACAGTCAGTTCTTCCATCGTTGCCACAGTTCCTTGTTGTTTCTCGGTCTGACGAAGGTCACGACTTCTCCACGGTCAACCCTTTCATTATTCAGAAAGGTGTCGACGCAATTGCAGGTCCTGTAAAGTCTTGTTCCAGATTACGGAATGGCACCCTGTTGTTAGAAACAGTCAGTGCCCTCCAGGCACAAAAATTGCTGCGTACGTCACTACTACACACCTTCCCTGTCCGGGTGGAACCGCACCGTACCTTAAATTCCTCGCGTGGAGTCGTTTATACACGCTCCCTCGATGGACTGTCTGACGAAGAAATTCAGCACTACCTGTCTGACCAGGGCGTAACGGCTGTTCATAGGGTTATGAAGAGGGTTGACACGAACATCATTCCAACCTGCATTGTCTTCTTGACATTTGACAAAGTTCAACTACCATCGAAAATCAAAGCCGGCTATGAAATAATTTCCGTTCGCCCTTACGTCCCGAACCCTACGCGTTGCTATCGGTGCCAGCGGTTCAATCACACCAGCCAGTCCTGTTCCAATCCGGCCAAATGTGTTACGTGTGGCAGGGATGCCCATGAGGGTGCTTGTCCACCTCCATCCCCTCGCTGCATCAACTGTATGGGTGACCACGCCGCTTCCTCTCGAGATTGTCCCGTTTTTAAGGACGAAAAGCTCATCCAGGAAATTAGAGTAAAGGAAAAGGTGTCGACCTTTGCTGCTCGAAAATTATTCGCCAGTCGACAGCCCACTATGCCTCAGAAAGGAAACTACAGCACTGTCCTTGCTTCTCCTCGGCCAACAAAGGAGGCGGCCACGCAGACTTGCGACCTCACCTTTAGTGCCACGGTCGTCAGATCGGCCAGCGCAAAGATCGCCCGTTCAACCTCACCACTTTCGCCTGCCCACTCTCTGGCTCACCCTTCGTCGAGTTCTGCTAAATCTCGAGCCCAAAAGTCAGACACCAAGACTTCGAAAAAAGAGCATACTCGTGAAGAGTTTTTACGTACGGCAACTTCCCAACCATCGGTTCCTCCTTCCTCTAAACATCATACTTCCAAGAAGGCTACAAAGAAACCCAGTTCCTCTCCTTCTCCGCCAAGGCGTGTCCCATCTACAGCACCACCTGGCGGAAGTCGCCCTCGGCCGTCTTCTGTGTCGCCGAGGCGCACTGCTGGCGGCCGATCAACCGGCCGGTCGCTGGTGGCAGGAGCTGCTCCTGACCAACCTATGGATCAGGATCTTCTGCCTTCGGCTGACTGCCATTCCATGCTGTCGGTCGCAAGCTCAGAGCAGTCGTTGAGTTGACAGCGACCTTGGTCACATTCCTCCATTTTCTGTTCACCCTATGTCCATTATCCATTCGAATATCCGCGGTATTCGAGCCAATCGGGATGAATTGTCGATCCTCTTACAATCCTACTCGCCGGTCATCTTCTGTCTTCAGGAAACAAAGCTGCGTCCCCATGACCGCTTTGTTCTCCCTCATTTTCAGTCCGTCCGATATGATCTCCCCTCTGTTGAAGGCACTCCAGCACATGGAGGACTCATGCTTCTTCTCCATGAAACTGTCCATTATCACCCAATCCATTTAAACACTTCCTTCCAAGCTGTCGCCGTCCGTCTTTCCCTTTCCGGATACACGTTCTCTCTTTGTACTGTATACGTTCCATCGTCCACACCAATGGCACGAGCTGATCTCCTTCATCTTCTTGGTCAGCTTCCACCTCCATATTTGCTGGTTGGGGACTTCAATGCCCACCACCCGCTTTGGGGATCTCCACATCCTTGTCCACGTGGCTCACTATTGCTAGACGTCTTCCACCAAGCAGATCTAGTTTGCCTCAACACTGGGGTCCCTACGTTTTTGTCTGCCTCCACGGCAAATTTATCTCATTTGGACCTTGCGGTCGGTACTGTTCCGCTAGCTCGGCGCTTCGAATGGTTCGCCCTTGATGATACACACTCGAGTGACCACTTTCCATGTGTCCTTAGACTGCAGCCTCAACGGCCATATATACGCCCGCGACGCTGGAAGTTTGCTCAAGCCGATTGGACACTTTTTTCGTCTCTAGCGACATTCGATGACCGTCACTTTCCCAGCGTCGACGATGAGGTCACACATATTACCGACGTTATTCTTACAGCTGCGGAACATTCAATACCACGCACCTCCGGATTGCCCCGGCGCCCCCCCAGTTCCTTGGTGGAACGAGGCATGCCGTGATGCACTACGTGAGCGGCGACGTGCTCTCCGCGTTTTCCGCCACCATCCTACTTTGGCCAACTGTATCCGCTATAAGCAGCTACGAGCGCGATGCCGTCGTGTCATCCGCGATAGCAAGAAGGCAAGCTGGAAATTCTTTATTAGCTCATTTAACACCTTCACTCCCTCCTCGGAAGTTTGGAGTCGGCTTCGACGGTTCTCAGGCGCGCCTAGTTTCTCCCCGGTCTCTGGGCTCACTGTCGCGCATGACACATTAGTGGACCCCGTCGCAATTTCTAACTCGTTGGGTCAGCACTTTGCCGAGATTTCGAGCTCTTCAAATTACCCGCCAGCGTTTCTCCCGAAGAAACGTGCAGCGGAAGTGCGATCTCTTGCTTTCTCCTCTCAAAATCGCGAAAGCTACAATACTGTTTTCTCCTTGCGGGAACTCCAACATGCACTCTTCTTCTCGCTCCTCCGCCCCAGGACCAGATGGTATCCACGTCCAAATGTTGCTGCATTTATCAAGCCATAGTCTGCGTTACCTCCTTCGCCTTTATAATCGAATTTGGTCCGACAGTACTTTTCCCAGACGATGGCGGGAAGCTATCGTCGTTCCTGTTCCGAAACCTGGAAAGGACAAACATCTCCCCTCTAGCTATCGCCCCATTTCTCTCACGAGTAGTGTCTGTAAGGTTTTGGAGCGTATGGTGAATTACCGTTTCGCGTGGTGGCTGGAATCCCGCAGTCTTTTAACACCTGCCCAATGCGGATTCCGAAAGCATCGTTCTGCAGTTGACCATCTTGTTGCTCTCTCCACTTATATCATGAACAATTTTCTCCGGAAACGCCAAACGGTAGCAATATTTTTTGATCTGGAGAGAGCATACGATACCTGTTGGAGGACAGGCATCCTCCGCACACTGTTCTCTTGGGGCTTTCGAGGCCGGCTGCCCCTTTTTCTTCGCGAATTTATGGCAGAGCGCACATTTAGGGTGCGGGTGAACACTACTCTCTCCCGCACTTTCTCCCAAGAAAACGGGGTACCCCAGGGCTCCGTGCTGAGTGTTGTACTGTTTGCCATCGCTATAAATCCAATTATGGATTGTCTCCTTCCCGATGTCTCGGGCTCCCTCTTTGTGGATGATTTTGCGATCTACTACAGCTCTCAACGGACCAGCCTTCTTGAACGACGTCTTCAAGGATGTCTCGATCGCCTCCACTCTTGGAGCATCGAAACAGGCTTCCGTTTCTCTCCCAGTAAGACCGTTTGTGTTAATTTTTGGCGACGTAAGGAGTTTCTTCCGCCCTCCTTACATCTAGGACCTGTCAACCTTCCGTTTTCAGACGTCGCTAAATTCTTGGGTCTTATGTTTGATAGAAAACTGTGCTGGTCCTCCCACGTTTCCTATCTTTCGGCTCGCTGTCTGCGATCGCTTAACACCCTCCGTGTCCTGAATGGTACCTCCTGGGGAGCGGACCGAGTGGTCCTTCTCCGCCTCTATCGCGCCTTAGTGCGCTCGAAATTGGATTATGGAAGCATAGTCTACTCCTCTGCTCGGCCGTCTATTCTTCGGCGTCTCGACTCTATCCACCACCGTGGATTACGTTTAGTGTCTGGAGCTTTTTACACTAGCCCTGTGGAAAGCCTTTATGCTGAGACTGCTGAACCTCCGTTGTCCAATCGGCGAGCGGTCCTTCTAAGTCGTTATGCTAGCCATCTGTCTTCCGTGCCTGCTAATCCAGCCCATGACATTTTTTTCGACGCCTCATTTGATGTAGGGTATGCTGGCCGCTCCTCCTCCGTACTACCCCCGGGAGTCCGCTTCCGTCAACTGCTCCATTCTATATCCTTCCGCTTTCCTAAAATCTTCTTGACAACTTGGGGTACAGCACCGCCTTGGCTCCGTCCCCGGATCTGCCTGCTCCGTGACCTTTGTCGATTTCCCAAGGATGGTACCCCTACACTTGTTTATCGTCGGGCATTTGCTGCTCTATGTGCACAAATGACGGACGCCACATTTATTTACACCGACGGCTCGAAAACATCGTTAGGTGCAGGGAGTGCCTATATTGTTGGCGACACCCCAAATCAATTTCGGCTTCCCGACCAGTGTTCGGTGTATACTGCGGAGCTTTACGCTGTTCTCCAGGCTGTCCACTACATCCGCCGCCATCGGCGGATACAGTACGTTATCTGCTCAGATTCTCTCAGCTCTCTCCTCAGTCTCCAAGCTCTTTACCCTGTGCACCCTCTGGTCCACCGGATTCAGGACTGTCTGCGCTTGCTCCATCTGGGGGGCGTCTCGGTGGCGTTCCTCTGGCTCCCGGGACACACTGGTATCTGTGGGAATGAGGCGGCCGATATAGCGGCCAAGGCTGCAGTCTCTCTTCCTCGGCCAGCTATTCAGTCGCTTCCCTTCACCGATATACGGAGCGGTTTATGTCGCAAAGTTGCTCATTTATGGCATGCGCATTGGTCAACACTTCCCAATAATAAATTGCGGGAAGTGAAAGCTCTTCCTTGCGCTTGGACTTCTTCCTCCCGAACGCGTCGTCGGGAGGAGGTAATTTTAACTCGTCTCCGGATAGGGCACTGTCTTTTTAGCCATCGACATCTTTTAAGCGGCGATCCTCCCCCACTCTGTCCCCACTGCTCTCAGCTGTGGACGGTAAGACACCTTTTAATTGAGTGCCCCTATTTTAATCCGTTACGCTCCCGTCTACAGCTATCGCCTGATATATCGTCGATTTTAGCAGATGACACGCGCTCAGCCGACCGCGTTCTCCAGTTTATTAGTGCTAGTGATATGACGTCAGTCATTTGACGCTTTTTTTGGGGACAACCAACCCCTTTCTGTAGTGGATTTTTAAGCCTTCCTTCTGCTTTTAGTTTCTCCAATTTTATGACTTTGTTCCCATTGCTGCTGATTTTCAGTTTCGGGTTTTTTTACTGTTTCCTAAGTCACAGGCTGGGCGCTAATGACCATAGCAGTTTTGCGCCCTAAAACCAAAACCAAACCAAAACGGTCTTGCCTCCTTAGTTGTTTTTGTTTTGAAATCGGCAAGGGAAGGGGTGGGCAGCGAGCGCTTAGACGGTGGGCAGTGAGCGTGTTTGTTGTGGAGAGCGAAGAGTGTACCGAATTGGCGGCCGTTCAGTGCCGCACGTGGAAGCTTGCGAACTTTCAGGACCGAGCTGTGGCTGTGTGGCGTTAGCTGCCGCCTCAAGCTGGAGGACGGGAAGTTCTGCACGACTCGACGGGGACTGCTAACTCAACCCGAAGCGGTCTTATGCTGTTATCAGACGCGGACGTAAAGCTATAACTTGGGACACTAAGTGTTTCCGGCTGGCACTGTATTGCTGCTCGTCGCCGTCTTTAGCAGTTCTGTTTCAAATCAATTTGCAAGTAAGCTCGCTAGTTATCTGTTTTGTGCCAAGCTTGTCGCTTTGGTGATCCGGTACTGGCTCAATCTCTCAGTGTTAATGCTAAGTCACTTTTGTAAACTTTGTTTTCCAAGTTGTTATCGATTATCAAACCGTGGTATGTACGCCGTCTTACTTAAAGATGAATATTTCATCTTATAGGCCAGCTGTTTTTAGTTGAACTGTCATCAAAATTTTGTTTTAATCACGGAGCCGTACGGTTATTTTTCCTCACTTATTCCAACGAGCTTTAAATTGCCTCTGTCTAAAAGTTACTTGTGCACATTTATTTTTATTCTCACTGACTGCTTTAAAATACGTGTAAGCACGTTATCATCCACTTATAAGAACAGCAGTGTAGAATAGCTTTCTCCTTAATTCAAATGGGCCTTAATATCTGAGGTCATCAGTCCCCTAGAACTTAGAACTACTTAAACCTAACTAACCTAAGGACATCATACACATCCCTGCCCGAGGCAGGGTTCGAACTTACGCCGTAGCGGTCGTGCGGTTCCAGACTGAAGCTCCTAGAACCACTTTGCCACAACGGACGGCTCTTTCTCCTTGTTTGCGGAGCTCAATACATATACATATGTACATATTTGCAGGCTGCTTTTATTGCTAGTAAATTCTTGTAGACTACCTTATATGTGTATTATGCAGGTTATAGTGTGTCATTTAGTTTTGCGTACATCTTTGCGGTGAACCATCGTTATTATCATCCGCATAAAAACTAACTGCTGATCTATGTTATAGAGCTCAACCGCAATTTGGTTTGTGGCTTTTCTGGCTCAGCATTTGTGTGGGGGTGCTAGCTGATCTGTCCATTGTCCCTCGCCGGCAGGTACATTGCGTGGGTGTGGTTCGTTGGTTGTACCGGACGGTCCGGTCCTCATCTACATGTGATTTGTTGAATGAACGCTTGTTGACGCACCGTTAAGAGCAGCCTTATTAAATTATGTTATTCACTTGTATTGCTTGCTTATCGTATTCTTGAGGTATTGCTTCAGTATTAAGTGCTGTAGCTACTATAATTTTGTTGCTTTGGTATTCGGCATGTGCCGGATTTTATGTTCTCACTTTGACCTACAGCTTTGTCCTGAAGGTAAAAGTGGAAACGGTTATCTAATTCCTGGTACATGTATGGTTTCGTTTTAGTGTTTCAATTTAAACTATTGCCTGATTTTTTTCGTCTCCAATAACAGCCATTGTTAAAAGATGAATTGTACTACACTTGAATGTTCAGTATAGCTATACCAGTTAATAACTGAACCATCTTAGCCAGTCCTTCCGCGCTTTCTGCTTCTCAACTCAAACATTGCTGGTTACTAATGAGGTGTTAATTACTATTGAAGGTTGTATCCCCACCAACATTAATTGATTTTGGAAAAGGAACACTTTTGTTACAACGTAAATTAAAGAAGCTATCAAGCCACATACTTCCCTGTGTAATAAAACTGGTTTCTCAAATTCCATTTCTGGAAAATAAGCTATTGCTGTTGAAGTATTTGCAACATACCTAATTAAAATATACAAACATTCAATGTCCGCAGCTCGTGGTCTCGCGGTAGCGTTCTCGCTTTTCGAGCACCGGGTCGCGGGTTCGATTCCCGGCGGGGGCAGGCATTTTCACCTGCCCCGAGGTGGCTCGGTGTTGCGTCGTCTTCATCATCATCATTCTCCCCCGTTACGGTCGGAGGAAGGCAACGTCAAACCACTTCCATTAGGACCTTGCCTCGTACGGCGGTGCGAGTCTCCCGCATCATTCCACTACGCCCTGTCAAGAAGCACGGGACTTCATTTTCGAACATTCATTACTATTCCAATTCTTTATTTTACTTATATCACTCTAAATCTAAAATACCAAATTACATTTCGTGGTCTGTTTTACTCCTTAAAAATGAAACTGGGCACAAACAAAAAAATACGTGTTACACTATTTTTTCCCCTCTACACACCGGCCAGGCCGTTTGTTGATACCTGGGAATGTTCCCTTGTTAGTGACGCTCTCGGTGATAGTTGGCCGCCCTTGGGGCATCGCCCACTGACGCAGGCGTCCACACGACTCCGCTAGCAGCCTCCCGGCACCAGCATACCAACATCGAGATCCTAAAATGAAACCGTCTAAGTTATCAGTCTCCTATCTGGATGAGGACCTTTTCTGTCTCAGCCCCCTGTAACGTAGTCATCACGTGACGCACACTGTCAGCGTTATAACTAGAAGCGTTTGCGTTAGTTGCTCGTATAGAGAGGCTCCAGTTTTTTTCCTTACCTCAGATGAAACCTGTGGGGAAATTATTAGAAAGTAAGAATAATAATGGGAAAAAACTGCTATCATGTATGTTCCCTTCTAAACGACGGCTACATTATACGAAAGCTAATTCTGTATTTTCTCTCTTTATATTCTTTCTGTGACAGTACCGCTTCTGCTATTTCTTTTTTCGTGAAGTTCATGGACACGTTACATCGTTCGGCCATGGAATCAGTTAACTCAGTGGTACGAAAGTGAGTTTTCGATACGATCCCTGACGCCAATGGCTAACACACGTATCTTTGCACCGAGATGCGGAAATATCTTTGAGCAGAGTGCGAAATAACCTGGAAATGCAAGTAGGTCATGCACGTCTTGGCGGGGTACCGGACTGTATTTAGGTAGCCATGCGCCGATAATTTCAGCGATAATTCTGTAAGTCTTTTTCATTATAGAACTATGTTTTGTGCTTGAGATAAGACGATCAGAGATACACTGTGTTAATAAATCTGATTTAATTTTTTTGTTAGATACAGAATCCTCTCAGAATATAGTTTCGCGTGTTGCTCCATGTTTTCGTTCACATAATATGTTAGATTTTTAAAAAACGCAGTGCATATCCAAATACCAGAGGTCTAGCATACTTTCATTTGATTCCCCCTCACTATATTTCTAGGCGATCGTTTAGATATATTTATAGGTAGTAATCAGATTCGTATAAGTATTTTTACAAGCAGCGTTAGACTTCGGCGGCGCCACATCAATCACACCCACAAGGTAAGTGCATTTCAGAATAAGTGCTTCAATCGAGTCGCGTCAACCTGGTGCGGCCCCCCACGAATTCCTCTCCTGCGCCAACCTCTTTATCTCAGAATAGCACTTACATCCTACGTCCTCAGTTATCTGCTGGACTTATTTCCATATCTGTCTTCCACTATACAGCCCTCTCAAGTACCGTTGAAGTGCTATATATTAAGAGATGTCTGTTGTGTCGGCTGCTGTGGAGGTCAGCACGGACACACACAACGAAAGAGAGACGTTTCGGTGACAGGTGGCAGGAATCCTTGCGATGGCAAGTGGCAGGAATCCAAAATCATTTGTACGTAACACTTGCAGATTAATAGAACACTTTATTTCTAAAAAGGAAAGAAATGTAACTTTAATTCTCATTATGAAGTGGTTTGATGTGCTTCCTATGCCTCCTACATGCAGTTACGTTTACACACTATTACTACTCACAGAGCCGGCCGAAGTGGCCGTGCGGTTAAAGGCGCTGCAGTCTGGAACCGCAAGACCGCTACGGTCGCAGGTTCGAATCCTGCCTCGGGCATGGATGTTTGTCATGTCCTTAGGTTAGTTAGGTTTAACTAGTTCTAAGTTCTAGGAGACTAATGACCTCAGAAGTTGAGTCCCATAGTGCTCAGAGCCATATGAACCATTTGAACTACTCACAGAACGCACGCTAATTATCGTGTTCCTATTACTCAGTACTGATCCTCTCTAAGTCTGTGACCAAACTGAGCCGACCGCCGATAAGCGGCTTGTTAAGTCAGCGTTGACAGGGGGCGCTAGTCTCTTGTCTTCCTCCAGGTGTGGTGTTGCCCGCTCTATCCATTGGCGTGTGGGTCAGCGCCTTCTTGAGGCAGCTTCGCGGCGCTGAGCTGGTAGGTGTGCAGTTGATGCTTTAGGACTGCACACTATCATCTTTTCTCTCCTCCTTGACAATCTCTTCCACTTGTTCCTTTCCTTGGTGATTCTGCGCAGAACCTCGCTAACCTCATTTGTGCTACACATCGTCACTTTCGTCCTCCTTCGGTTTACTCTCGGTCCATAGTATGTGTTCATTAGCCTCCTCGTTCCATTCAACATATAACGCAATTCTTTCTAACCTACACTGAGGATAGCAATATATAAAGTTTTAACCATGCAGCAGGTTTAGTTGGACGCATAGTTCAAAAGATGGCTCGGAGCACTATGGGACTCAACTTCTGAGTCATCAGTCCCCTAGAACGTAGAACTATTTAAACCTAACTAACCTAAGGACATCACACACATCCATGCCCGAGGCAGGATTCGAACCTGCGACCGCAGCAGTCACGCGGTTCCGGCCTGAAGGGCCTAGAACCGCACGGCCACCGCGGCCGGCGGACGCATAATTCTCCAGTGGTGAGCCGCTGAACCTTTATTTACAAAAATTTATTTGAGCAGCAAATAACAAGAACACAAGTTCTGCATTCATTGGTACTTGAACAGATACTTTGGTTCATAACACAATTAATCACTGCACAATTATAAAACAACTAATTTTGGGGACGCAGAGGGCTTCTACCCAAACCTTATATACATGCAGCGGGCTTCTATCCGTTAAAATAACTAGACATAAATAGACTTTTAAACCGCTTAAGAAGTAATCAAATGGAATTGAAAAACAACCGGGCCTCGGCCCGAAAACGGGCTGTACCATCCACGAGATAAATTTTAGTTACAGTGCGACGAGAGGAAATTATGCCTCTAACAGTTATAAACATTATCTATTCGACATATGAAAAAACAGTGAAAAGATGATAAATATTAATTATTTATATAATATTTTATGATTTAATTGGACATATCGATGTGTACCATACAAAGACAATAACAATTGTAAATTCCTTTTATGATCTGCGTTTGTCTTCCTTTGTTTTTACGTTTTGTTGGTTGGCTTTTGTAGGTTGCAGACGCAAGACGCATATCAAACTGAGGTCTGTTAAGAAATTGCAATTATTTGTTAATTATTACTTGAAAATAGAGTTCATTATTATTATAAATATGAGTGAATAATTATTTGTAACTTTGTAATTCCTCTCTCAGTAAGCATTATCAGTGTTAATTATTTCTTTCCGCTGCAAGGAGCACAGCCATTGATGATAGCGATTTAAGAAAAAAAATCAAATGTTTGCTTGATGAATTCTATATAGTGCACAATACAAAAGTAAAGTTTAATAAGCATTTCAAATACTTATCCTATTTGCTCTAGCAATAGAAAGTCTCTATCAATTGTCTGCCGCCCTCTTAACAATTATCTCAGCGGCAAATTCAAATTACGCAATTCTGCAGACATAAATGCCGCAGGTAATAAAAATGTGTACAAATAAATGTGCACCGGTGGTCCCGAACTCATTTTAATGAAAATAATTCGAATCAGATTGGTTCTTTAAAAACAGTGCTCATAGCACGATCTTTATCACAACCTTTTCTAGCTGATGTATGGAGCCGAAATTAATTGCGCACGAGTTGCGAAGAATATTGTTTCAGGTAACATACGTCAGTGTTGTGCGTGGCTGATATTCGGTGGTTTTAATGATTATTTTGCTGAAGATAACTGTTTCCATCATAATCAATAGTTGTATAGAATCTGTTGTATGAACTGTGATTTAGTGACACAACTTACAGACAAGACTTTAACACAACGTTAACTTAGAGTTCTTTAGCAACTTGACCAAATCTTTAGTCGGGAGAAAAATTATTTAGTAATTACTCACTGTAATAAAATAATAGTTTCATTTTCATTTACAAATTAGTTAAATACCAAACCACTGAATAACACAGCGAACGCCACAGGGCTTTTGCCATTAGAGCAATTGAGAACGTCATCTATAATTCATGTTACTTTTTCGTGAGCTCTAGCCCACTTTAAACTGAGAAAAACTACTTAAAAAAAACTGACTTTCGCCCAAAAAAGTTAAGTGCACAGCGGACTTCTTTCCCTCGGAGGAAAAGAGAACTTTAATTATAATTTACGTTGCTTTAGCATGGATCCTATCCCATTTAAGCTTTAAACAGTTGAGGTTCTAAGACATCATTTCTCAAAGAGCATCAAACCAGAGTCTATGACAGACAGTCATTAACAAAACTTTCCACGTTTACTGTAAACAGTCTGGCTACGAGAGTTAATGAACATAAGATTAACTCTCAGAAAACCGAGCGAGGTGGCGCAGTGGTTAGACACTGGACTCGCATTCGGGAGGACGACGGTTCAATCCCACGTCCGGCCATCCTGATTTAGGTTTTCCGTGCTTTCCCTAAATCACTCCAGGCAAATGCCGGGATGGTTCCTCTGAAAGGGCACGGCCGACTTCATTCCCTAATCCGATGAGACCGATGACCACGCTGTCTGGTCTCCTTCCCCAAAACCAACCAACCAACCAACCAACCAACCAACTCTCAGAAAACTGCTGGGTGGGGAACCCTTATCAGAGGCTTACAACTGAATCTTTTAAGTAAACCAGATATAATGAGCAAGAACTTACAAATCAATATCACTACCAATCGAGACAATTGGTTGAATCACGAATACAGCCAATAACCTTTACCCAGACGTGCTAACACAAGAGCACGAGGTATGTTCCTCCAACCGGCTCATGCTCAGTGTCACCGGACTGCCGTTGACCCCAACTACCATTGAGCCCACATCCTGCGCTTAATAATTTCTAGAGTGCACTATAGCGAGCGGGCTTCTAAAACAGACTTAATAGCGTAATGAGTTTACCCATTAAGACAGTCAAACGGGTCTCAATAACTTCTCAAAATAGGCACAAGCTGGCAACCAGGAAAAGATCTTCAATTAAGACAATTACAGAGAAGTCCCTTCTCTCTTTGACATCCAGAACACACCTCGGAAAAGAGTTTACAGATTGATGTTAAGCAGAGCACAGGCTGGACTGACATTTCCAACGAAAGCATCGTACGTCCCCACTAGAACTCAAACTCAAGGAAAGTAAGCTGGATACCTCCAGCGGCAATAAAGCACAGAGTCATTGAGCTGTAGAAAAATTTACACCTAGGTGGAATCCGGCGACTGCTCATCGCTAATGAAATAGAGGGAGGAAGACTCAGATCACGGTCTCGGCACAGCATGGCGCCAGCACCCAATACTACGACCTACAGCCCAGCACAATCGCCGGCTATCTCCCCCCCTCTCTCTCTCTCTCTCTCTCTCTCTCTCTCTCTCTCTCTCTCTATCCAGTGTAGCTGCGGTCGGCAGCGGTCCAAGACTCCTGTGGCGTTGCCTAGCCGTGTCAGGCGCGGACGCTGCACGTAACCCCAACACGAGAAAAATTGCCAGCTTGCGCTTCGACCAGACCGAAAGCCTAACACCGTCTCTCCGTTCCGGGCTTGCGCCCTGCTTGACGTCCTTCACAACGCCGCGGAGCGTGTCCTCTTGCCCAGAAAAGGCAAAAAGTCGCTTTGCGCCAGAGCTCGCCCGAAGGGAGAATCGAGAGGCACACATAATATATACAATACGTACTGTGAATTACATCTGAAGCTCGTGAGGCTATTGTCGAACTGTGCTGTAGACTCTAGACTGCAGCGAAATGCAGGAAGACCTGCACAAGATCGACGAACGTAAATAAATTGAGCACAGACAAGCGAAAAGACCCATTTCTGTTGTATTACATTGTTGGTGATAAATCATTAAAAACAGTAATAAACACAAATGAATAGACATCCGAAACTATTTAAATTGAAATGACTTCATAAAGCAGATGCCTGACAGATATTTATTAGAAGAATCATAAGGCGGCATAGGAAAGAATAGGCTTACGAAACAAATCTGGTGCAGTTTCCAACTTTGATTAATAGAAGAGGTAGAAAACCTACAACGAAGAGCTATCCGTTTCGTCATTGTTCGCATATTAAGCGCGAGACCGTCACGGAGATGCTCAAAAAAGAACGACGGCGGCCACTATGAAAAGAGCGTTGTCCATCGTGGAGATTTTTATTGTAAAAATTCCGACAGCATGCATTGCGAGAAGTTTCGGAGAACTTACGACTCCGTAGGTCTCCCGAAATAAAGTGGTGAGAATATCAGACAAATTATAGCTCACACGGAGACTTTGCAGCAGTCGTTCTTCCCCCACACAATTTGCTTAAGGAACGAGGAACGATTGGGGCGGGGGGGGGGGAGGGGGGGGGGGGAGATGATAGGTCCATCTGCGACAGGCAGTAGACCGCTCCATTCACACCATCAGCAGAACAGGCTCTGCTAACGGTATACTACGCCTTCCACATCGCTGGCAACGGAGTTAGGGCAGTAATAGGTGGAAACATGTATCTCTTTTGTATCGGTTGTGGATAAATAGTTGACACTATTTAAGTTCCAACCATCGTATAATCTTGTTCACAACGACTCCAGATACGTCAACAATTGTAGAAGTTTGAAAGCAGAAAATCCTGTTAGATATAAAAAAACATTCCATGTCAGTGAGACATCATTTATTCAGGCATCGTGTCGTACAACAGTGAATATCAGCCATTATTGTTTTTTCCCAAGACCCGTTTCGCTTGTTTTACAAGGCAGCTTCAGCGCCCATTCTGGAAATATGGTATGTTTTATACATTTTGGTACATGTACTCGCGGATAAAATTCGTTGTTCTTTACAAATTTAGCGTACTATTTACTGACAGTGTTTTCTCCTCTAGTTCACACTTACAGTTGACCTCTGTTTCTTACTTCGTTGTTACTTGAGGGTTTTTTCCCCACTAACAAACGAGGGAAAAGTCAATGGATCTCAGAACATGTGAACAAGAATAACAACCACCGTAAGTAAATTCCACACCCTTTAATCCTCGCTATAGAAGCAGTAGATATAATGACTTTCAGGAGTCCAAACATTTAACCATCTCTCATTCACATTGTCGTTGCACTTCCACTAACTTCGGGTGGTAAACGTGTCGCCCAATTATTGTCATATGATTCTTCGGATAATAATATATTCTACAGACACACACACACACACACACACACACACACACACACACACACACACACACAGGAGCGCGCGCTCTCGCGAGCACATCCGTAATCCAAGGAGGATGGGGGGGACTCGACTGATCTCTTATTTCATCTTTAGTAGATAACAAATTCTTTTTCTAGATCATCAGCGCTCATTTTCAAACGCTGTCGTCATAGAGGAACGAGAGACGAACATTTGATTTAGGTCTTTCGGAATGCAGTCGCTACACTATTTGATATCGATTTATGCAAGCAGTGATGAAACTTCCACAAACTATCAGCCATTTGCAGCCGTCATTGAGATGTTCCCACGACCTAACTTCTCTTCTAAGGTAATCTTACTTTAGCTGCAATTAATTTTAAACTAATATATTCTGATATGTCAACTAACTAAGGATTTCATATTTTTTCAGACGTGTTTATGCCTTCCAAGTATACTGTTACATGTTGATAACAGTCAGACGGCATAGGTGAACAGCATATTCCGTGTTCCAAGTTACAGACAATGCCATCACCGTGCAAGGCCAAGTCAATAAGTAAAACGTAATTCCTTTCTGTTCAGTAAGTTAGTGCAAGCTAACCTCACTGTTATGTCAGCTATGCAGGGTCAATGAACAGCTCTATTCGTAGTGATCTCTGAACATTTTATTGTGGGTAGTCTTTCGTCCGTATCGAAATAAAAAAAGAAAAAGAAAAAGAAATGAGATCAGTCATTCGTTTCTGCAATCTGAAGGGAGATTTTTCGCAGACGCAGCGACAGCATATTGACAACTGTCTTTGTGAACGAACAAGTTACGATCGGGTGAATCACTTTAAAAGTGGATGTGTATCTTTCTGTGACGAAGAGAGTTCAGGTAGACCATGCAGTTAGAAACGGTTCAGGAACATCGAGACGTAAGCGAATGATTCGTGATTATCTGTCTCAGAACTGACGCTACTGCTGCTGCACCACTGCCTATTTACTTGACTATATCAACCCGACGCCATGTTGACAGAAAATGTTACCAAGAGCCATCACAAGAAGCTTTAGAGAAGTGAAGCAGACAGAAGCCGGTAACATACTAAGTTATGGGCAGGCTGTGCTGACACGGTGAGAATCGCAGCATGGACCCTGAAGTAGAATAAATTTCCACGTATCCAGCCTCTGTGCACTGCCAGGGCTGCAATGCCATTGACAACACGGATGTACGGAAGCCATACAGTGCCAATGGTGACCTGGATTACCACACGTTCGGACCCGCCATGGGGTCGCTTGCTTGCAGCTCCACAATGAAGAGTGATAGCATAGGGAAACAGTGCTCGTTCGAGCCATTATAAATACCATATGTTTCAGGTATGCAGTGGCAGCTTCGAGAGTTACTCCACGACAGTCGTCAATCTGAAGTGTCACCCAGCCCACTGTCACCAGACGCCGCCTCTGCCAACTGCAGAGCTGCAGTCCGCGGCTAGATCTGATGCTGTTGGGAGCTGAACTGGTGCCTTACACCTGTGGCACCATCTGCTGGCTGACTTCTACCAACTTCAGGGTGTCTGCCCAGCGGCCATGGTTCATATCAGGGCCTAACTAGCCACTGAGTCACCAACTGCCCTGTACGGACGCACTGTACTACTGCAGGATCCCCCTGCAGCCCACTGTCTCGCATCCTGAGCTGGTTCAACTCTGCATTCTCGACTGCTTCCTGCGCTGAGTCGTACATCCGCACCAACTTGGCTGACCGATTTCTACTGAGACTGTCACTGCTGCCTGCCTGCCTGGAGCCTCAAGTAGTGTTACACTGCTTGAGTGCCGACAACGTAAATTCCCCTAAGCTGCCGCCTGCTCGACGGAGTGACGCCATGCGCTGGCCGTTCCATAATGCCGCGTACTGAGCTAAGCACACCATACCAGCTGGAACTAACAAGCGTCGCAGGGCGCTGATCACAACCCAGCAACCCTCTGACTGCTATACTTCTCGTATGGAATAAATAAACATACTTATTTACTGTTTCTGTGCCTTTCTGTCGAGCATGCAGCTGGCTGTACAAACTTGTCGCCTTGCTAATCGACATTCAGAGTCATCACAACCTGACCCCCGGTACACTGCATATAAATAAATTTCTTTACGTCCATCTGTGATCACAAACCTGTTAGGACCTCAGACTACCGATTTCCATCAGCAATGACTGAAACCTTCGTAGTCGAGGGAAAGCAGGGTTCGGTTACGATTGTGGACGGGAAGTAATCAGTTACACTTCTACAGTTACACACATTTATTTTTAAAACAGTAATTCCACACTCAAAAATAATTTTAAAAAATACCACACGTTATCAATGAAAACAAATGTGTAAATAATAGTGTTTTCAGAGCGTTACAATTTAGCAAATCACCATAAACTACAGATACAGATAATGTTTATAAAAAACAGGCCACTGTCATCACGGCTGAAGGACTTACACGCCAAGAATGGCAATAAATTAAGAATGTTTAAGAACTCGCTGCAATTACAACTTACAGGTATTGAAATATTAAAAAGTGGCCACAAACACAGCAGAAGGTATCAGACCCCAGGAATGGCAGTAAATAAGGTTTTAAGGCTTACTGCTAAAATACAATTATCGAATTATTTTCTTTTTTCTTCAAATCACAATCACGGCTGAAGGCTTTTTAGGCCAGGAACGGCAATTATATAAAAAATTTAGAAACATGCTGTAAAACAGCAGATACAATCAAAGGTTAATTAAAGGAAACAAGCAACTGACCCAAAACAGGTGAAACAAGATGATGGTAACCTTGTAACACAACCCTTACACTGCTAGATTTATTCCCGAAGGCGGCCGGAACTATTGAATAGACCTATATAACCTTTAATGTAGGCATTGCAAGGTATGGTAATAAATAATACAATAATAAAACACAAGGACCAGTCACAGACGGTGCTTCAGGAAATCATCTCTGAGGAGGTCGGCAATAAACACTTTCGCGAGCGATGAGACAGGCAGACAAGAGTCGCATTCACTTCACAAGATAACTCAGACTAGTGGCAGCCTAATGTGGTATCGATAGCTATGATGCCACGGCGTAGGTACAAGTTCTTAGGTTGGTACTACGAAACCAACACCGACGAGAGCGCCCTCTAGCCGGCGCTGTGCAGCTTTTCGAGCGCCGCTCCAGATTCAGCCCATTTGATTCCGAGTATACGACCAAGCAACATTGTTTCTACTTGATAGTGGGCGAACGACTACAGATTTTGCCTTTGTAACTTCTGGCCAATGCTGGATTTGACTGATGTACAGCTTCGCACCTACGTGCTCATCTCAGCCAAAGTTAAGTAAGCCTAATGTAATCCTAATTCGGACTAATGTAAACTTGTAAAATCTACCAGCAGTACCGAAGCATTTCACCTTTTCCTGCTCCTACTCACTTCCTACATTCGGCTTGCCCTTCAGGTTACAGGAGCAGACTCACGCGCCGCCTTCCAGACAGGATACAAAACCTAATGGATGAGTAATGATAATCTCGCTGAAGATACCTGATGTCTGATAAACCAAATGCAACGATGGAACAAGACGCCAAAGCCGGAACCGGCGGTCTGCACTACGCCCCCAAAATACTGTGTATAGTCCGCTCGGAACGAGAAAGGAACCATCACCAGATTTCCGTCCGATTCCACAAACTCGAAAATGTGAACAAACAGGTCACAGTACAGAACACCAGACAAACTAACAGGGACTAAAACCCCACTCGACTTGTGTGCGAGGCCAAACTGAAATGTAACCAACCATAATCAGCAACCACACGACAGTGCGGAAACAATCGCCAAGCGAGCAAAAACAAGGTACCAAATGAGTGACATTAAATTCATTAGGCACATAAACACACACAGAACTCACTGTGACAACTCTGACGACGGTTGGCAGAATGAAACAAATCTCTTCATTGCTCTATTAATTCACAGTTGAGTAACCAGTCTAATCACTGAGGTAAGTAATTTTAACACAGTAGGATCTTCAAGTACTAAGAGGTACGCGGATCCACCAAACTGCACATCACGGTGCGATGATAATCTGTCACATCACATATGTATTACGGGGCCCACCTGGCTGGCTGACTGAGCTCTACTTGGATTGAAATGCACTCATCTTAGTGCTTGCTGGATCCGGTTTACGGCGAGGTCGTGCACCCTCGTGACCACAGCCCTTCCATCCGGCAGTCCATGCGTACCACCAGCGGTCCCGGCGTGTTCTCCACTGCACGGACCTGGCTCCTCCTGAGTCCCCAACTGAACTGCCTCACACGACACGGAAAAACCACGACGTCGCCCCAAAGATAGGGCAACAGTTACTACATATCAATAACCGCCGCTGCTGCTACTAGCGGACACGTAACGCTTGCGAACCAAGTGGCGCCCGTCAAGACGAGAAGACAAACAACCGCAACCATGCCAACTAAAGGATACGGTCTGGCCTCCAACAGAGGGCGGAAACCTACAAACAGAACCAACGCGAGCCGCAGCACAGCTCAATGACCATCTTCAAATCAGTTTTAAAAACACATCCTAATTTAAAGAACCATAGTGACATTATCAAAAGAAAAAAACAAAATGAGCTCAGCATCTTCGCACGTAAACTAGTCATTTTGTTAACAGCGCCACTGTTCAAACGACGTGAGCTGATTTTGTGCTTATCTTTTGACGATGTCACTATAGCTCCATTGTCTAGAACATGTTTCTAAAACCGTTTTTTTCACGATGGCCAGGGTGCACAGCGATATCGACCTCTCATGTTCGAGGAAGGAAGGCTGAAGTGTCAAACTTAATTATTTTCTGCGGACAGCTGTGGTATCAGGGCATCTCTACCGTCAGGTAGATCAGGCGCTGGATCAGCTCAAAAAAGACCAAAGCAGACAGCAGGCTCGCTTCTTTAAAAAGTGGCCGTCTCCCTGGGGAGGTTCGCTTTTCCTAATGATATTCATTGATGGACTCCTGCCTGCAACAGCACACTGAGACCACACCAGGAATGCACCTTCCCAGCGCGAAAAGCGCAAAGCCATCCTCCCAAGCCCACATGTCTAGTACTCTCAGTAAAATAACCACCAAATAATGGCAGAAAATGAAACAATATCACGTAGCGATATGTGACAGTAACGCCACACTGCTGCATCATATTATGTACGAGGGACGTTCAATAAGTAAAGCAAAAATTTTATTCTGAAAGCAGGTTGGTCTTTTTCCGTGATTCCAATATGGCATATTATTCCCCACACTCTGTTTTTCAACATAATCTCTGTTCAATGCGAAAATCTTACGCCACGTTATTGGGGGGGGGGGGGGAGAGGGGGTAGAAGGTAGGGGGTGGATAGAGGGCTGTAAGCCTGCATGGTACCCTTTTCTGGTCGACGCCGGAGACAACGTCTTGTTGCGTCAATAACCTCCCCAACATCTACGTACTGCTTCACATGGAATGCATCCTTCAGTGGGCCAAACACATGTAAGTCGGGAAGTGGGAATTGCGGGCTGTAGGGTGGATGAGGAGTACCCCGACAAGTGGACAAGTGTGTCAGCACTACCAACAGAGATGTCCGGTTGTGTGACGACGTGTCCGGTTGTGATCCGTCGACTACCTCGAGTGGGTGTGTCGGCACATTCCAGCGTTGCAGGAGTCACAGTTGTGTGCGGCTGGCTGGCACGCGGGAGATCGGACAGCTCTGCGCCGCTTTGTTGTGATGACGACACACGCCTCGTCCAATGACTCACCCTGCTCCCGGTCACTACCAGGGCTCCGTAGACATTCTGCAAGCACATATCAATATCTGCTCTGGTTTTCTGCCAAAAGCAACTCGATGAAAGCTCTCTACTTTGAACTTATCTCCGTTATAGACGCTATTTTGACTGCTACCTATAGCGCCCCCAATTATTGGAACTTAATGAAACTGTAGGGGATATAGCGGAAGTAGTCCACGATCTCCCACAAGAAATTCCGCGAATTTTCAACAGATATTAGCTTTGAAAAGAAAAATCTATCTCTTAATGAACGTTCCTCATAGTTTCTTCTGATGCAGTGTCCTAGCCAATTTATTTTCTTCCTCTTAATAATGGTTCCTGGTATTTGTCTCTTCTCTGTAAGACAAGCTCATTCCTTATCTGCCCCCTTCACACTTTTCATTCTTTTCTACATCCTATCTAAATATCTCCTCTCTCTGCAGCGGAGTTCACGGTTTGGCACCGTACAGGGTGAAAAACTATACAAAACCTCACTAAGCTTTTCGTTAATTGCTTACTTGATTTATCACAGAAATTTTTCTCCATCTGAAAAATATTTCTTTTGTAGTAGCTACCCGTGTTCCTATACCTTGATTACATGCCGTGTTACTGGTTATGCAACATCACTGTTACGTCAAACTATCAAATTGTTTCACTAACTCACTTGTTAGCATGCGGCCCACCACGAATTCCTTTCATGTGCTAACCTCTTTATCTCAGAGTAGCACTTGCAACCTACGTCCTCAATTATTTGCTTGACGTATTCCAATCTCTGTCTTCCTCTACAGTTTTTGCCCTCTACAGCTCCATCTAGTACCATGGAAGTCATTCCCTCATGTCTTAGCAGATGTCCTATCATCCTGTCCCTTCTCCTTATCAGTGTTTTCCACATATTCCTTCCCTCTCCGATTCTGCGTAGAACCTCCTCATTCCTTACCTTATCAGTCCACCTAATTTTCAGCGTTCGTCTATAGCACCACATCTCAAACGCTTCGATTCTCTTCTGTTCCGGTTTTCCCACAGTCCATGTTTCACTACCATACAATGCAGTACTCCAGACGTACATCCTCAGAAATTTCTTCCTCAAATTAAGGCCGGTATTTGATATTAGTAGACTTCTCTTGGCCAGAAATGCCTTTTTTGCCATAGCGAGTCTGCTTTTAATGTCCTCCTTGCTCCGTCCGTCTTTGGTTATTTTACTGCCTAGGTAGCAGAATTCCTTAACTTCATTGACTTCGTGACCATCAATCCTGATGTTAAGTTTCTCGCTGTTCTCATTTCTACTACTTCTAATTACTTTCGTCTTTCTCCGATTTACTCTCAAACTATACTGTGTACTAATTAGACTGTTCATTCCGTTCAGCAGATCATTTAATTCTTCTTCACTTTCACTCAGGATAGCAATGTCATTAGCGAATCGTATCATTGATATCCTTTCACCTTGTATTTTAATTCCACTCCTGAACCTTTCTTTTATTTCCATCATTGCTTCCTCGATGAACAGATTGAAGAGTAGGGGTGAAAGGCTGCAGCCTTGTCTTACACCCTTCTTAATACGAGCACTTCGTTCTTGATCGTCCACTCTTATTATTCCCTCTTGGTTGTTGTACATATTGTATATGACCCGTCTCTCCCTATAGCTTACCCCTACTTTTTTCAGAATCTCGAACAGCTTGCACCATTTTATATTGTCGAACGCTTTTTTCAGGTCGACAAATCCTATGAAAGTGTCATGATTTTTCTTTAGCCTTGCTTCCATTATTAGCCGTAACGTCAGAATTGCCTCTCTCGTCCCTTTACTTTTCCTAAAGCCAAACTGATCGTCACCTAGCGCATTCTCAATTTTCTTTTCCATTTTTCTGTATATTATTCTTGTAAGCAGCTTCGATGTATGAGCTGTTAAGCTGATGGTGCGATAATTCTCGCACTTGTCATCTCTTGCCGTCTTCGGAATTGTGTGGATGATGCTTTTCCGAAAGTCAGATGGTATATCGCCAGACTCATATATTCTACACACCAACGTGAATAGTCGTTTTGTTGCCACTTCCCCCAATGATTTTAGAAATTCTGATGGAATGTTATCTATCCCTTCTGCCTTATTTGACCGCAAGTCCTCCAAAACTCTTTTAAATTCCTATTCTAATACTGGATCCCCTATCTCCTCTAAATCGACTCCTGTTTCTTCTTCTATCACATCAGACAAATCTTCACCCTCATAGAGGCTTTCAATGTATTCTTTCCACCTATCTGCTCTCTCCTCTGCATTTAACAGTGGAATTCCCGTTGCACTCTTAATGTTACCACCGTTGCTTTTAATGTCACCAAAGGTTGTTTTGACTTTCCTGTATGCTGAGTCTGTCCTTCCAACAATCATATCATTTTCGATGTCTTCACATTTTTCCTGCAGCCATTTCGTCTTAGCTTCCCTGCACTTCCTATTTACGAGGGGCGTTCAGAAAGTAAGCTCCGATCGGTCGCGAAATGGAAACGACTATGAAAATCCGATAAAGCTTTGCACAGATGTGTTGGGTAGTGTCTCTAGTATAACCCCAGTTAGCATCACGTCGCTCTTCTTATTTCTGAGCTCGCAGTGAGTGCGTAAAGATGTCTAGAAAATAGTGTCTGCCGCCAAGTACGAGGGCCTGGTGAGAAATTTCGCCTGAAGCTATGCAGCTAACATTACATAACTGTCGTGCTGTTTCGTCTTCAAGACAATTCTCAGCCGCATTCTGCAGGGGCAATGAAGATGCTCCTGCAGCGTTTTCAAATGGAAATGTGAGATTACCCACAATACAGTCCGCCATTGTCTCCCCCTGAGTTTCATCTCTGGTCACATGAACCGCTGTCTTTGAAGACAACATTTTGACACAGACAACGAGGTGTAGGCCAGCGTGGAGAATTGGCGGAAAGCACTGGCGGCTGCCTTCTATGATGAGGCTATTGAAAAGTTGGTACAACGCTATGACAAAAGTCTTAAGTCAGAACGGCGACTACGTAGAGAAGTAGCTGAAAGGTGTAGCTAATTGTTACAAGTAAAACATTTCTGATGTTCACTGTGGTTTCAATTTGGCAATCAATCGGAGCTTACTTTCCGAACAGGCCTCGTATTTCATTCCTCAGCGACTTGTATTGCTGTATTCCTGATTTTCCCGGAACATGTTTGTACTTCCTCCTTTCATCAATCAACTGAAGTATTTCTTCTGTTACCCATGGTTTCTTCGTAGCTACCTTCTATGTACCTATGTTTTCCTTCCCAACTTCTGTGATGGCCCTTTTTAGAGATGTCCATTCCTCTTCAACTGTACTGCCTACTGCGCTATTCTTTAATGCTGTATCTATAGCGTTAGAGAACTTCAAACGTATCTCGTCATTCCTTAGTACTTCCGTATCCCACTTCTTTGCGTATTGATTCTTCCTGACTAATGTCTTGAACTTCAGCCTACTCTTCATCACTACTATATTGTGATCTGAGTGTATATCTGCTCCTGGGTGCGCCTTACGATCCAGTATCTGATTTCGGAATCTCTGTCTGACCATGATGTAATCTAATTGAAATCTTCCCGTATCTCCCGGCCTTTTCCAAATATACCTCCTCCTCTTGTGATTCTTGAACAGTGTATTCGCTATTACTAGCTGAAACTTGTTACATAACTCAATTAGTCTTTATCCTCTTTCATTCCTCGTCCCAAGCCCATATTTTCCTGTAACCTTTTCTTCTACTCCTTCCCCTACCACTGCATTGCAGTCGCCCATGACTATTAGATTTTCGTCCCCCTTTACATACTACATTACCCTTTCAATATCCTCATACACTTTCTCTATCTGTTCATCTTCAACTTGCGACGTCGGCATGTATACCTGAACTATCGTTGTCGGTGTTGGTCTGCTGTCGATTCTGATTAGAACAACCCGGTCACTGAACTGTTCACAGTAACACACCCTCTGCCCTACCTTCCTATTCATAACGAATCCTACACCTGTTATACCATTTTCTGCTGCTGTTGATATTACCCGATACTCATCTGACCAGAAATCCGTGTCTTCCTTCCACTTCACTTCACTGACCCCCACGATATCTAGATTGAGCATTTGCATTTCCCTTTTCAGATTTTCTAGTTTCCCTACCACGTTCAAGCTTCTGACATTCCACTCCCCGATTCGTAGAACGTTATCCTTTCGTTGATTATTCAATCTTTTTCTCATGGTAACCTCCCCCTTGGCAGACCCCTCCCGGAGATCCGAATGGGGGACTATTCCGGAATCTTTTGCCAATGGAGAGATCATCATGACACTTCTTCAAATACAGGCCACATGTCCTGCGGATACACGTTACGTGTCTTTAATGCAGTGGTTTCCATTCCCTTTTGCATCCTCATGTCGTTGATCATTGCTGATTCTTCCGCCTTTAGGGGCAATTTCCCACCCCTTGGACAAGAGAGTGCCCTGAACCTCTATCCGCTCCTCCGCCCTCTTTGACAAGGCCGTTGGCAGAATTAGGCTGACTTCTTATGCCGGATGTCTTCGGCCGCCAATACTGACTATTTATCAAAATTTAGGCAATGGCGGGGATAGAAACCGGGATCGAAGACGTTTTGATTATGAATCAAAGACGCACGGGTATTAGCAATTATATGAATTAAAACAAATAAAATATTGGTTCTCCCTACGTTCTTCAAGTTAGGAATTTAGGAGGTTTAGATTTTCCTCTCTGCTGTTCTTTAACACCTGGTCCGCTAGTGATGATGGCGAATGGAATCTCGTAACCTTCGTTCACCTCGATGCCTTCATACACACACGTCCATTATGATGTTGCACGGAGGACCAGAAACCACCACGGTGCCGCACCTGCGTCCACTGCCCAGTGACGCCCTCTTCTGTCACGTCAGGGTAAACCTTAACAACGGTGCCATGCTAACAGTCCATGGTGTTCGTCGGCGCACTGTCTGTGTGCATTACTTCTGTTGCTACAAACAAGTCCATTTCATGATAGAAAGTGTTTGATGTCTCTGTTCTATCCTGCACGGCCGAACAACCAATATGTTACAAAAAATAGAAATATATAGTGTTAAAGAGCGTATAAAATATAATAAAGAAATTCTGGAGCACTTAAGGAATTTCTACAGCGAGCTACACGAAACCATTCGTGAACCACTGGTGGCGCCTTATCCAAATGAATATTCGAAGTTCCAGATATCAGCCCAGAAGAAATAAGAAAGCTATAAACGAAATACAGAATAGCAAAGCAGACAGTCATCATGTTCTGACGACTGAAAAATTTAAGCTTACTAGTGGAGAAACAGGCGAACACGTGGCTAAAATCTTTGCTGCTTCCCCGTTGCTTGGAATAGCGTTTCAAGAATCATCGTCTCTTCAGTTTATTTCCTGTTATTTACGAAGTTTGCACTCAAGTACTGAGTGATCGCATCAATGCTAATGTAGAAAACGCACATCCCACAGATTAAGCTGAATTCCGAATTGAATATATCACAATGGAACATATGCACACCCTGCCTGATCTTCACCTCCTCCTCCCCCCCCTCTCCCTCTCTGTCCATCTCCTCCTCTCCCCCTTCTCTCTGTCCTTCTTCTACTGCCCCCCCTCTCTGTCACTCAATATATTCCCTTCTCTCTGTCTGCCCATCTCATCTTCCCCCTCTCTGTCCACCTCCTCCTCCTCTTCGGTCCATCTCCTCCTCCCTCCCTCTCTGTCCATATCCTACTTCCTCCTCCATCTGCCCCTCCCCTCCTCTTCTCTTTGACTATCCATCTCACACTCCCCCTCTCACTATCCATCTCCTCTGCTCCCTCCCTTTATTCTGCCATGTCCATCCACACGCTTACCCTCTGAAACAGATTCCAATACTACCCAGTCATACTACTACCAGTCATGCGGGGAAGCCTAAATTTCAGGTATTACCAAACCAAGACGTGATGATCGCATGGGGAGAGACCAGAGATATAGGATCGGTGCTCGAGTGTCTCCCACTTGGGTTGGCGTAACTTCTGTGTGCCAACGTTTACTATTTGGGGACGTGCATTATCAAGTAGCAACACCTCTTGAAGTACCACTCTATAATTGCGGTTTTAGACAGACGTGCTCTCTCATACAAATTCTTCATTCTCTGATTGATGTGTTAGTCGTTCAGCAGCCAAGAAAAGAAAAACAGCACGTTGATCCTGTTTGGTAGCATTTGGCAATAATGTCGCCATAGTTCACGATTCTGCATTTACCACATGCACATCATTAACACATGAATGCCACGCTAATCCCTTACATACATGTCGATGCTTATATACTCGCACCAGAATCGCAGTGCTTTGCAAATACACTACACAATTGCCATCAAACGAAAACTTTTTGATCACCAGGGTGATTCCGTGACGATGTTACAAACTTTCAGGGATGACGGAGAAAGATAAATGTATGAATCTGAGGTAAGAGACGCTGGCCCTGAAACGACCTCACCGAAAGATATAAGTGACAATCATTCTGACACCTGACTTCCTCTACTATAAGCTCTTTGCTTTCCTTATTTTGGGAGCAAGTAGCACAGACCAAAATAAGAAAAAAATTGTGTAATAAACTTGGGCTCTAAAACGCATACCTTAAGATATACGAGCACTTGTCCAATAGAAGAGATGCGTTTGACAGTGGTCCATACTAATTACTCCCAAAATATGGAAACCAAAAAGCTTGCAGTAGATAAGGATCTTTGTCATAAGTGTCAGAAAAATATTCACTCAGTCGTTTCTGTACCAGGCACCCTTACTTCAAACTGATACATTTACACTTCCCTTCTCCATCATCAATGAAAACTTGTAATATCTTCACGGAATCACCCTTACATGGAGAATTGTAGAGGGTGTCTTGAGAAAAAGAATCATCTAAGTTTCAGGGCAAAACGACTGCCGTTAGGCCACCCCTTCGGAAGCAAGAATTAGTTGTAATGCTGACGCTTCTGCCGTCACTGTACACAGAGGTCTCTGTGGAGCTGTTGTGACAGGCATGGATACATTAGGTGCTCTATGACGCCCTAAATACTGTCAGGTCCTTTGCGATTAGTTCGGCCTGCGACCTTTCAGCGTTACAATTCGCTTTTGTTGCCAGAGGGGTGACCTACGAGCAGGGGTTTTGCACTATAAATTCGTTGCTCAGCCGGCCGGGATGGCCGAGCGGTTCTAGGCGCTACAGTCTGGAACCGCACGACCACTACGGTAGCAGTTTCGAATCCTGCCTCGGGCATGGATGTGAGTGATGTCCTTAGATTAGTTAGGTTTTAGTAGTTCTAAGTCTAGGGGACTGATGACCTCAGATGTTAAGTCCCATAGTGCTTAGAGCCATTTCAACCATTTTTGCTGAGGGACTTGGCAATAACGTTCGTGTTTTTAATTTTAACCTGTGATGCTGACATAATAAAGTACAACTGTTTTGAAACATCAGGTGAGGAAGCAAAAGAAGTACAGCTATGAATAAAATTAAAAGTAAACAGTCTATTGTAAAGAAGTGGAAGATCTTCCTGCGATGACGGAGAGTAGGACAAATATACATCACAACAACAGTTGTCTTATTTGTGCCCAATCGCTGAAGGCACGTAGGGACTGCATCAACAATTTCAAAGTTTCAGCGTTGCAAAATCTGCTGTGACTGCGGTAACTCGGCCAAAGAAGTCGTCGCCGTTTTTCAGTTTCTACAGTTACTTTAATAAGTTGAGCGGACTGTCCAGCATGCTAAATCTGTTGATTTGAATCCTGCAGCTCCCATAGTCCAGCGAGGGATCTCTATGCTGCCGGTAGCAATCATTCTCACCTAATCAATAATGAACGCCGAGATCGGCCGCACAAACCGCGTCCCGTCCCAGGAGGGCAATATTGGACAGCTGCGCAAACTGATCAGGAATGTGTAGGACCGATAACCTCAGGGCATAGTTAGGAAGCCGCAAGGGTTTATTGCGTGACGTCAACCGAATCGTGTGAAGGATGTAGTGTCTACTACCGCATGGTGACTTGGCATTGCAGTGTTAATCACCAAGTCATTTGGCCTACTCTGGAATGAGGTTCTGCTGATAATTCCAACTAAAATATGCTTATTAACAAGGCTCTCTGATGGCTATGGAGATTTTCTATGGACCAGTTCGTTTCATCTAACGCGTGAATCGTCCAGCCTCTGCTACACTTGTCTCCCTTCCTTAGAAATTCTGGCCTCCATATTGTTCTTTTTATCTGTCTACGTCCTTTATGCAAGCGAGAGTAGCGATCCGGATTGTCTTTTCACTGCTAACACTAACAAGGGGCTGGCCTCAGATACGGCCAACCGATTCGGCTCATATCTGGCAGGTCATTTGTGTAAACCCTAAAATGAAAGGCGTAAGCCTCCAAGGTATTTTGACTCAACACCCCCCCCCCCCCACAAATACCCCATGCTTTTGAGAAAACTACATCTACATGACGCGCAAACGACTCAAATTGACGGGTCGATAGGTAATTGAGTATTTTTCATCATCCTCTATGGGGTCCGCAAACGTGTATTTTCCTGTAAATCGAGGTTTTCCTCATTTATAAGAAAACGTTTTTGACTCCTTGTTATGTATTCGTAGGGTTTGCTCCCATGACGCCGGCACGGTAGCTCTGCGTGTTCGGTCAGAGAGCCGGTTGGCCTCTGTAATAAAAAAAACTGAGTGGAAGGACCAACAAACGAACTTGAACGGATGTCATGTGACGTCCGCAACGACCAAACACAACGATCAACAACGAACAAACGCAAAAAGGGGGTAGCGTCCATGATTCATAAACAAAACGTCTTCGGTCCCAGCTTAGAATCCCGCCGCTGCCTAAATTCTGATTAATAAACACCATTGGCGGCCGAAGACTTCCTGCAAAAGATGTCACCCTAATTCTGCCAACGGCCTTGTCAAAGAGGGTGGAGGAGTGGACAGAGGTTCAGGGCACTCTCTTGTCCTAAGGGTGGGAAACTGACACTAAAGGCGGAAGAATCAGCAATGATCAACTGCGTGAGGATGCAGAAGGCAATGGTAGCCACTGCATTAAAGACACGTAACGCGTATCCACAGAACATGTGGCCTGTAATAGAAAATGTGTCATGATGACCTCTCCATTGGCAAAAGATTCCGGAATAGTCCCCCATTCGGATCTCCGGGAGACTACCAAGGGGGAAGTTACCATGAGAAAAAGATTGAATAATCAACGAAAGGACAACGTTCTACGAGTCGGGCGTGGAATGACAGAAGTTTGGACGTGATAGGGCAACTAGAAAATCTGAATAAGGAAATGCAAAGGCTCAAGCTAGATATGGTGGGGCTCGGTGAAGTGATGTGGAAACAAGACAATGATTTCTGGTCAGATGAGTATAGGGTAATATCAACAGCAGGGGAAAATGGTGTAACAGGATTAGGATTCGTTAAGAATAGGAAGGTAGGGCAGAGAGTGTGTTTCTGCGAATACTTCAGTTCTTATCAGGACAGTTCTTACCAGAATCGACAGCAAAACAACACCGACAACGGTAGTTCAGTTATACATGCCGACGTCGCATGCTGAAGATGAAGAGACACAGAGAGTGTATGAGGATATTGAAAGGGTAATAAAATATCTGAAGGGGGATGAAAATCTAATAGTCATGGGGGAAAGGAATGCAGTTGTAGGGGAAGGAGTAGAAGAAAATGTTACAGGAGAATATGGTCTTGGGACATGAAATGAGAGAGGAGAAAAGCTAATTGAGTTCTGTAACAAGTTTCAGCTAATAATAGCGAATACTCTTTTCAAGAATCACAACAGGAGGAGGTATACTTGGAAAAGGCCGGGTGATACGGGAAGATTTCAGATTGCATTATGGTCAGGCAGAGATTCCGAAATCAGATACTGGATTGTAAAGCGTACCCAAGAGTAGATATAGACTCAGATCACAATATAGTAGTGATGAAGAGTAGGGTGAAGTTTAAGACTATAGTCAGGAAGCATCAATATGTAAAGATGTGGGATACGGAAGTACTAAGGAATGACGAGATAACCTTGAAGTTCTCTAAGGCTATAGATACAGTAATAAGGAATAGCTCAGTAGGCAGTACAGTTGAAGAGGAATAGACATCTCTAAAAAGAGCAATCACAGAAGTTGGGAAGGAAAACATAAATACAGAGGAGGTAACTGCGAAGAAAACATGGGTAACAGAATAAATACTTCAGTTGATTGTTGAAAGGAGAAAGTACAAAAATGTTCCGGGAAACTCAGGAATAAAGAAATACAAATCGCTGAAGAACGAAATAAATAAGAAGAGCAGGAAAGCTAAGACGAAATGGTCGCAGGAAAAACGTGAAGACATCGAAAAAGAAATGATTGTCGGAAGGACAGACTCAGCACACAGGAAAGTCAGAACAACCTTCGGTGACATTAAAAGCGAGGGTGGTAACATTAAGAATGCAACGGGAATTCCACTACTCAATGCAGAGGAGAGAGCGGATAGGCGGAAAGAATATAATGAAAGCCTCTATGAGGAGGAAGATTTGTCTGGTGTGATAGAATAAAAAACAAGATCCGATTTAGAATAGATAAAGGATCCAGTATTAGAATCAGAATTGGAGGCAAATAAGGCAGAAGGGATACATAACATTTCATCAGAATTTCTAAAATCATTGGGGGAAGTGGTAACAAAACGACTATTCAAGTTAGTGTGTAGAGTGTATGAGACTGGCGACATACCATTTGACTTTCGGAAAAGCGTCATCCACACAATACCGAAGATGTCAAGAGCTGACAAGTGCGAGAATTATCGCACAATTAGCTTAACAGCTCACGCATCCAAGTTGCTTACAAGAATAATGTACAGAAGAATGGAAAAGAAAATTGAAGATACGCTAGATGACGGTCAGTTTGAGGTAAAAGTAAAGGCAAGAGTGAGTGAATTCTGACGTTGCGGTTAATAATGGAAGCACGATTACAGAAAAATCAAAACACGTTCATAGTATTTTTCGACCTGGAAAAAGCGTTCGGCAATGTAAAATGATGCAAGATGTTCGAAATTCTGAAAAAAAGTAGAGGTAAGCTATAGGAAGAGACGGGTCATGTACAATATGCACAACAGTCAAGAAGGAATAATAAGAGTGGACGACCAAGAACGAAATGCTCGTATTAAAAATGGTGTAAGACAAGGATGTAGCCTTTCGCCTCTACTGTTCAATCTCTGCATCGAGGAAGCATTGATGGAAATAAAAGAAAGGTTCAGGAATGGAATTAAAATTCAAGTTGAAAGGATATCAATGATACTGTTCGCTGATGACATTTCTACCCTGAGTGAAAGTGAAGAAGAATTAAATGATCTGCTGAACAGAATGAACAATCTAATGAGTACAGAGTATGGTCTGAGAGTAGATCGAGGAAAGACGTAGGTAATAAGAAGTAGTAGAAATGAGAGCAGCGAGGAACTTAATATCAGGATCGATGGTCACGAAGCAAATGAAGTTAGGGAATTCTGATACCTAAGCAGTAAAATATCCAATGACGGACGGAGCAAGGAGGACATCAAAAACAGACTAGCAATGGCAAAAAAGGCATTCCTGGCCAAGAGAAGTCTACTAATGTCAAATATCGGCCTCAATTTGAGGAAGAAAATTCTGAGAATGTACGTCTGGAGTACAGCACTGTTTGGTAGTGAAATATTGACTGTGGGAAAACCGGAACAAAGGACACTCGAAGCATTTGAGATGTGTTGCTACAGATGAATGTTGAAAATTAGGTGGACTGATAAGGTTCAACGCAGAATCGGAGAGGAAAGAAATGTTTGGAAAATACTGATAAGGAGAAGGGACAGGATGATAGGACGTCAAGACATCAGGGAATGACTTCCATGAGAGGAAGACAGAGATTGGAATACAACCAGCAAATAATTGAGGACGTAGGTTGCAAGTGCTACTCTGAGATGAAGAGGTTAGCACAGGAGGGAATTCGTGGCGGACCGCATCAAACCAGTCAGAAGACTGATGAAAAAATAAATAAATAAAGGGTAAACGACGTGAAACGGAAGTGCCTCTGGCATAATGACCAGAGATATTTGTCTGGTAGAGAACTTGTGATGCAGTAGCAAGTGCTTTTTTATTTGTACTTTTTCCGTTTCGACAGTAGGAGGAATAGTAGGGTTAGTAAGGCATGTAAAACAATAAGAAATAACAGCAAAGTAAGCAAAAAACTTATCACCTGACTTGGATAGCCGGCCGATGTGACCGAGCGGTTCTAGGCCCTTCAGTCCGGAACCGCGCTGCTGCTACGGTCGCAGGTTCGAATACTCGGGCATGGATGTGTGTGATGTCCTTAGGTTAGTTAGGTTTCAGTAGTTCTATGTCTAGGGGACTGATGACCTCAGATGTTGAGTCCCATAGTGCTTAGAGCCATTTGAACCATTTTTTGAGTTGGATAAGTAAATAATTAAAAATCTAAGAGGATACGAAACCAAATCCGAGTAAGAGAACTTCGAAGACTTACTCGTACATTCGACGCAAGGTATCACATAAGGGAGAAAAACGAAACCTTGCTACAGTCAATAGCACACATAAAATAACACATTCGGCATGGCGAAATATTGCATCGCACCATTCGGAAAAATATTGCCTGAGGTTCTCCTCCGCTTATAGGGAACAAATTATTATTTTGATCGTTGGGATATAAAAGGAACAAATCTGGTAAACTGACCCATTAAATTTACAAGACATATCTTGAGAATATTTTACAATTGGACGTTGATAATTACATTTATTTTTATCTGATACTAGATTACTTGGATGAAAAAACTAATACTGTCATCTGTGACAGCATGTTTATAAATGGCGACGGTCTGTCGATTTGCAAGTTAAACGTAGTACCGAAAAACTGCGCATCTGTGTGCCAGCAATGTGATGTTTATTTTATCGCCGTGTTAAATACAGTGTTTTGAGGCTTCAGAATTGTAGTTTGCTTCTGGAAACCCAGCAGTATATGCACAACCGTGCGAATGCAACAACATTTCAAAGCATAATAATTCACGAGTAGCTTTCAGCACCGATTTTTCAGGCTATGTTATCGTAAGCGCGGTCTGCATCAGAATTATTGCCCGTAAAAGAAATATTTTTAAACATAACCAAGAGTTCTGAAATTTTCCCAGCGTATTTCGTCTTCTAATAATTCCCGGGTATGCAGCCGGATCCCGTCGACATTCTGCCACGATATTTCGGCCCAGAGACGTCCGGCCATCATCAGGCATAAATACCGCGACTGCACCTGGGCTCTTCAGTAGTTGTGTACTCACCTGATGTTAGCCGGACGTCTCTGGGCCGAAATATCGAGGCAGAATGTCGACGGGATCCGGCTGCATACCCGTAAATTATTAGAATAACCAAGAGTTATTTCCGCCACATCTACGTAACGGACGATGTAATTTCGAACGTTTACATGACTAGTATCATCCATACAGTTCTTCGAAATAAAACGAGGGCATGTAACAGAGTGATTGAAAGAGCCATTGCAAAGCTACCAGAGTTAAATTTTTAATTCTTTACTAACCCAAGTCATTTGAAAAACTTGTTTGCTTAGCTTTTTATTGTTTCTTATTAATTTACTTGTCTTACTGAGCCTTCGCCTACACCCCCGGCGGAGTTGTCAGCGCATCTACCTGCCATACAACGGGCCCGTTTCCAGGTTCCAACCGCGTCGGCGATTTTCTCCGCTCGATGACTGGGTGTCGTTTTGTTCTCATCATCGTTTCATCATCATAGACAAGCAAGTAGCCCAATGTGGCGTCAACTGAAAAGAATTGCTACTCGGTGGCCGACCTTCCCCAGGTGAGCACTCCCGACCAACAATGCCATACATCTTTCACTTTTTTCATTAACTCTGCTATTCCTAACAGTTTAGAAACGGAAAAAAATGCAAATAAAGAAAAAGGATGCTCTTGGGAATCGAACACAGGTTCTCCTCTTCCCAGCCAAATGCCTTGGTCGCTACGTCAACGACGCTTTCATTGCACCATTGATACCTTATGGATGCACAAGCGGCAGTCAAAATATGCCTTTCCTCAATCTGTAGGAAAATGTGCGTTTTCAGATTTCATACATAATGATGAAAATCCTCAGTTTACGTTTATCTATCACTCCCGTCAGCCGGCCGCGGTGGCCGAGCGGTTCTAGGTGCTTTAGTCCGGAACCACGCAGCTGCTACGGTCGCAGGTTCGAATCCTGCCCCGGTATGCATGTGTGTGATATCCTTAGGTTAGTTAGGTTTACGTAGTTCTAAGTTTGGGGGACTGATGACCTCAGCTGTTAAGTCCCATTGTGCTTAGAGCCATTTGAGCCACTCCCATCAAGTTTGAGTCGATTGATGAAGTGTAGGGTTGGTTTTCTCAAAAACTGTTGGAGGAGCGGGAGGTTGAGCCAAAATATCCTAGTCTTTCACTTTAGGTTGTACACAAGCGATCTGCCAAATTTGAGCCGAATCCATTGGCCGTGTCTGCGGCCTGCCCCTTGCAAATGCCTGCGGCCGGACGACTTCTCTAACAAAATTATGTACACAAATCTTCCTCATAAATCAATTAGTGAAAACGATATCAGAATCCCAACAATGTTTCGTGAGATTTGCCGACACTTTCTACGAAAAATTTGTGAAATACATACACAAATTGCCCTGCAATCTGTCTAACAGTGACAATGGTATCAAAGTCTCTACAGCAGTTCTTAAGACAAGCCTTCATAGACAGACAGAAAAGCAAGGCTGGTGCTTTATAACACCGGATGGTTATAATTAAACTTTCCCTATTTAACACTTTATAACAAGGAAACTAATTACCGTACAAGTACGACAACGGCCGACCATTGTTAGTCGAGCAGCGGTCATATACCAAATAGTTTTATCTTGTATGGAAAAGAATGACCATGAGAGCAGTTTTTTTATAGTTTTTTGTGAGAATGTTCTCTAACGCTATAGACACAGCAATAAGGAATAGCGCAGTAGGCAGTACAGTTGAAGAGGAATGGACATCTCTAAAACAGGGCCATCACAGAAGTTGGGAAGGAAAACATAGGTACATAGAAGGTAGCTGCGAAGAAACCATGGGTAACAGAAGAAATACTCCAGTTGATTGATGATAGGAGGAAGTACAAACATGTTCCGGGAAAATCAGGAATACAGCAATACAAGTCGCTGAGGAATGAAATAAATAGGAAGTGCAGGGAAGCTAAGACGAAATGGCTGCAGGAAAAATGTGAAGACATCGAAAAAGGTATGATTGTCGGAAGGACAGACTCAGCATACAGGAAAGTCAAAACAACCTTTGGTGACATTAAAAGCAACGGTGGTAACATTAAGAGTGCAACGGGAATTCCACTGTTAAATGCAGAGGAGAGAGCAGATAGGTGGAAAGAATACATTGAAAGCCTCTATGTCTGATGTGATAGAAGAAGAAACAGGAGTCAATCTAGAAGAGATAAGGGATCCAGTATTAGAATCGGAATTTAAAAGAGCTTTGGAGGACTTGCGGTCAAATAAGGCAGAAGGGATAGATAACATTCCATCAGAATTTCTAAAATCATTGGGGGAAGTGGCAACAAAACGACTATTCACGTTGGTGTGTAGAATATATGAGTCTGGCGAAGTACC
The DNA here is from genome assembly GCF_023898315.1 of Schistocerca nitens. Classification (NCBI taxonomy): domain Eukaryota; kingdom Metazoa; phylum Arthropoda; class Insecta; order Orthoptera; family Acrididae; genus Schistocerca; species Schistocerca nitens. Next base: position 494,246,027 of record NC_064619.1, on the reverse strand, counting down.
ATCTGACTTTCGGAAAAGCATCATCCACACAATTCCGAAGACGGCAAGAGCTGACAAGTGCGAGAATTATCGCACAATCAACTTCACAGCTCATGCATCGAAGCTGCTTACAAGAATAATATACAGAAAAATGGAAAAGAAAATTGAGAATGCGCTAGGTGACGATCAGTTTGGCTTTAGGAAAAGTAAAGGGACGAGAGAGGCAATTCTGACGTTACGGCTAATAATGGAAGCAAGGCTAAAGAAAAATCATGACACTTTCATAGGATCTGTCGACCTGGAAAAAGCGTTCGACAATATAAAATGGTGCAAGCTGTTCGAGATTCTGAAAAAAGTAGGGGTAAGCTATAGGGAGAGACGGGTCATATACAATATGTACAACAACCAAGAGGGAATAATAAGAGTGGACGATCAAGAACGAAGTGCTCGTATTAAGAAGGGTGTAAGACAAGGCTGCAGCCTTTCACCCCTACTCTTCAATCTGTTCATCGAGGAAGCAATGATGGAAATAAAAGAAAGGTTCAGGAGTGGAATTAAAATACAAGGTGAAAGGATATCAATGATACGATTCGCTGATGACATTGCTATCCTGACTGAAAGTGAAGAAGAATTAAATGATCTGCCTAACGGAATGAACAGTCTAATGAGTACACAGTATGGTTTGAGAGTAAATCGGAGAAAGACGAAAGTAATTAGAAGTAGTAGAAATGAGAACAGCGAGAAACTTAACATCAGGATTGATGGTCACGAAGTCAATGAAGTTAAGGAATTCTGCTACCTAGACAGTAAAATAACCAATGACGGACGGAGCAAGGACATCAAAAGCAGACTCGCTATGGCAAATGGCATTTCTGGCCAAGAGAAGTCTACTAATATCAAATACCGGCCTTAATTTGAGGAAGAAATTTCTGAGGATGTACGTCTGGAGTACAGCATTGTATGGTAGTGAAACATGGACTGTGGGAAAACCGGAACAGAAGAGAATCGAAGCATTTGAGATGTGGTGCTATAGACGAATGCTGAAAATTAGGTGGACTGATAAGGTAAGGAATGAGGAGGTTCTACGCAGAATCGGAGAGGGAAGGAATATGTGGAAAACACTGATAAGGAGAAGGGACAGGATGATAGGACATCTGCTAAGACATGAGGGAATGACTTCCATGGTACTAGATGGAGCTGTAGAGGGCAAAAACTGTAGAGGAAGACAGAGATTGGAATACGTCAAGCAAATAATTGAGGACGTAGGTTGCAAGTGCTGCTCTGAGATAAAGAGGTTAGCACATGAAAGGAATTCGTGGCGGGCCGCATCAAACCAGTTAGTAGACTGATGACCAAAAAAAAAAAAAAAAGTGAGAATGAATTTATGTCAGCTGGTCTGCCTCATGTATCGTTTTATCCAAATGGTTTATAAATGTTAAGTTGCATTCAGATCCGATGATGGCACCTTTAGTGTGTTGAAACCGGTTATCCAGTAAAAAGTATTTAAGCGAGCTTGGCTTTTGAATTATTTCTATTTTATTAAGGATGACGTTCTTTTTATTAGTATTACGAGCATAGGATCAAATTTGAGTCACATTCCACATGCAATGCTGTAGTGAATATTATTTTGAATAAAATGTAGGCGTGGATATTACAATCCCCACACTCGGCAATTCTGTGTTTTGACCTCACCTGTCAGAGAAAAATGAACTTCGTCTGTCCATAGGATGGTCCAGGGCCAGCCCTCGTTAACTTCAATCCTTGCGAGAAAGTGGAGAACGAAGTCAACAAGTCGTTGTTGCAAGCTGCTGTACGATATGCATCTTGTATGGATACCGTTTGAGAATGGTTCGAAGCACCTTCTGTACAATAGACAACTGGATGTTCAACAGTCGTGACACAGAACGCGCACTGCCTGACGATCGGGAATTGGGCGCAGCGTTGTCTGCCATAGCAACAGCGATTTCATCAACCATCTGTGGTGCAACCTGTCATCGACCTCTTCCCGGAGCGACGCGCAGTTCTCCATTTGACTCTTTCATCATGTTCCTCGCAGCAGATGAGGAAAGAGGAGTCTTCCGTAATTCTTTCAGCCGGCAATATTCTGAAAGTGCTGTTGCAGCATTACTGTTGTTTTGATAACAGAGCTTCACCAATAATGCCCTGCTCCTTTTGTCCAAGCTCATGTTGACGCGTCGACAAGTGTACTGCGACTGGTCAGGTGTGTGAGACTATGAGACACGATGACTGATCACGGCACCTTGTGGCCGCAATTTGAACTGGGCGGTGGCCTTGTGACGCGTGGAAATCAAGCACCCCATACTACGGACATTAACGCTACCAAGTTTTGGTACTCGTTCGGTGACTAGTTTCCGTGATATAACGTGTTAAATAGGGAAAGTTTAATTATAACCACCTGGTATGTAGCTATTGTTACGATTACGGTTTTCTTTTTTTTTTCAGTATCTCCAGATAATTACTATTAATCAAAGGTGCTCTTTGGCGTTGCTCATTATTCTTAAAAAGGATACATACACAACAGTCAAAAATTAGTCATCCTCATTATAAACGCCTCTAATTCCGAGTAACACCGTTTCTAGCATTGATAAGGGCTGAAGCTCCTTCAGGTTTGCCACTTCCAGCTAAAACCATACATTGATTATTAGGTACGTAAACCCACCATATTGCGTGGAAGTTGGTTACTACGTTTTCCCACTGTTCCAAATAATGCCCTGCATTTTCTACAGCATTAAGATCTGATGATGTGATGGATCAGTCGAGGTGCAGTAGGGTGCCTAAGTGTTCGTCAGATCAGAAATATATGCGTGTAGCCCCGTGAACATAGCTCTTGCCTTCTTGAAGACAGGAAAGTACTCAGCAGACATGTTGAGAAAATGGGAAATAACGGCAACCCTTGGTAACTGCGGATATTGAACTTGGTTGACGTTCACGGTAATCTCGGTGAGTCGGTCCAAGTGATGGTATATTGCAGAAGCACCTTTGACCTGAACCACAGCCCTCCCACCTTGCGGGTTAAATGCTTCATCTGGGCATCGGTGCACTCGACGCCCTCATTGATTTGGATCAGTTGCGACTATACTCACAATGGTGACACATTGGTCGCGAGAGGACAGCAACTATACTGATATTGAAAACAATTCACAAGCTGAGACATGATTAGGAATTGAACAGTGACCCGAATATACATAGAATAATTTTTTTTACTTCATGTCTGTGGTGACAAATTCTTTTTATCATCAGACTAACTGTTTCCGTCTATAATGAACATCTTCAGATCCGTTTTATAAAGATTTTTGTGGGATTGAAGACATGCAGAGATAAATGCCACTGTGAGTAATGGTATTTCGCAAGGTACCCGACTCTAAATGTTCATTATCAAGTTCAGTTTACATTGTACGCCCAGAAACTAAGGCCTGATACCCGGCTTTACCCCCTCTGTTTAGGCCCCTTTCGCGCTATGTCACATGACTGGGAAAGATAAAGAATTCACGAGCTTCCAGCGTGCTGGAGTAATTGCAGGAAGGCAGTCTACGTTAATCAACACAATGACAAACAGCCAAAGTTGAAAATTTCATTTCTATTTACTTGATGATTAGTTTCGCTTCGGGATCCATTTTCATATCATTCAAATAGTGAAAATTGGTATTACCCAGAATATAAGAACCATGTCAAAGTAACAAATAAATACGTACAACGAAGTGCGAATAAACAGTTACAGGGCATACATTTATCTGCATGCTCTGTAACAGTTTATTGCACGTTGTTATATGTTTATGTCATTACTTTGACATGGTTCTTATATTTTGAGAAACACCATTTTGACTGTTTGAATGATTTCAAAATGGATCTCGACCTGAAACTAGTCATCAAGTAATTAAAAGTTGTTGCACTGAAATACACAATTCATTGTACACAAATGGGACAGTCAGCGTTGATACACTAATAATTCGGGCAGCCTCATTTACGATGTGGTTGGTCAAGGACACATCATTTCTGTCACTGTCATTTCTACAAGTCGACATGTCTTAGTACAGTTGTTCTGTACAACCAACTGGCACATATAAACAACTCCAGATTCATGACTTAACAGAGGCAGTGACCGGATTAGTTTTGTACCATCAGCAGCGTTCCAAAGCAGTCAGTGTGTGATTTAAGGGTTAATCAATATTTTGTCCTGTGAGCTTGTTACACCGTTCATGGGACGCCATTGTTTACAAGTGAAGCACAGCTGAGAGAAAGAGAAAAATGGATACGACAGATAATTGTAAAGATTCCCACTCATAATGAAATAGCCAACAAACACTCTCCGAATCTGTCAGCACTTTTCATACTACTCATCTGGATTTTTTTTTTTTTTAGCGGTTCCTTTGTTTCTTGCTGAGGATCCGTTTGTTATACTGCAAAGACATGATCTCTCGTAGGTTATTTCGACAGGCGTGTGGAACAGTGTTAAATACGGCGCTAGCACTGTCGGCCCAGGGATCAGTGCCCTCTTAATGTTTGCGTGGGGAAAGACAGTTGCCCTGAATCCCCCACGGGAAGACAGTGGCCAGCGCGCACTGCGCGACGCAGCGAAAGCAATGCGCCCCATCTGCTCCAAGCACAGCCGTCGCAAAAGACCGAGAGAGGTGTCGCACTGATTGCCACACTGGGCTCTCATTGGGGGAGGGCCACAGCATAGTTCAGGAGATAAGACATCATAATCAATTAAGTGCATGAAAAACCTACGTATTATACATAACGTTTTAATTCATTCCTTCTTTGCTGTTAACACTATTCGCAACACATTTCGCATACCACTGAAAATACCTGCAAAGTAATGCCACTGTACCACGTGTAGTTCAGAAGATGTGACATCATAAATACTGAGCTGCGTGAAAACGAAATTGCAGAACTAAATTCGCTAGAGACACAGATGCAATATGTGTGCAAATACACTACTGGCCATTAAAATTGCTACACCAAGAAGAAATGCAGATGATAAACGAGTATTCATTGGACAAATATATTATACTAGAACTGAAATGTGATTACATTTTCACGCAATTTGGGTGCATAGATCCTGAGAAATCAGTACCCAGAACAACCACCTCTGGCCGTAATAACGGCCTTGATACGCCTGGCCATTGAGTCAAACAGAGCTTGGATGGCGTGTATAGGTACAGCTGCCCATGCAGCTTCAACGCGATACCACAGTTCATCAAGAGTAGTGACTGGCGTATTGTGACGAGCCAATTGCTCAGCCACCATTGATCAGACGTTTCCAATTGGTGAGAGATCTGGAGAATGTGCTGGCCAGGGCAGCAGTCGAACATTTTCTGTATCCAGAAAGGCCCGTACAGGACCTACAACATGCGGTCGTGCATTATTCTGCTGAAAGGTAGGGTTTCGCACGGATCGAATGAAGGGTACAGCCACGGGTCGTAGCACATCTGAAATGTAACGTCCACTGTTAAAAGTGCCGTCAATGCGAACGAGAGGTGACCGAGACGTGTAACCAATGGCCCCCCATGCCATTACGCCGGGTGATACGCCAGTATGGCGATGACGAATACACGCGTCCAATGTGCATTCACCGCGATGTTGCCAAACACGGATGCGACCACCTGGATTCATCCGAAAAAATGACGTTTTGCCATTCGTGCACCCAGGTTCGTCGTTGAGTACACCATCACAGGCGCTCCTGTCTGTGATGCAGCGTCAAAGGTAACCGCAACCATGGTCTCCGAGCTGAAAGTCCATGCTGCTGTAAACGTCGTAGAAGTGTTCGTGCAGATGGCTGTTGTCTTGCAAACGTCCCCATCTGTTGACTCAGGGATCGAGACGTGGCTGCACGATCCGTTACAGCCATGCTAGTGATATGAGGCCGTTGGGATTGTAACACTCCGATTTTTAATGTATCCCGCTCGATCGGGATCTCATAGCAGCCCAAATAAATATTAATTAATGTGACCGTGTACCTAATGGGGCTGGCAATCGGATTTGACTGCTACGGAGTTGTTACATTCCATTTTGTCCTTCTCAAATGGTGTAATAATGAAATGTCTCGTAACAAGGAGAACAACAACACAGCTTCACTAATCAAGGACTATATTCGTCTCAAAAACACAAGAAAAAGGAGACAGCCACTGCCTTCGTCATACATAATTAATCACGGCTAATTGCAGCACAGGCGTCTTCGTTATTCATTATTGTCACACGCAAATTCAATCACTGCAATCCAACACTGCAATCCAAATAATGCCGGCGCGGTTGACGCGAAACCAAATAAATATCGTCACCAAAAATATCACTGATCACTCTCGTAATTAAACTTCTTCACTTTCCCGTATTTTTCTAACACAAAGGGGTTAAAACGCGGCGATGGCCACTCCTTTTGTCGGTACAGCATTGCATTACATCAACAGGCCTCCACCCGGTCGGCCCGCAACCCGGAACTAACTTCAACTCTACTCGCTCTCGCAACCCGACACTATCGATTGTTTGCCCTGTCGACCTGTGCCGAGTGAAAACTTATAGTAAGGGCCTACGGACCCCTTACAGGATCCAGCACGGCGTTCCGTATTACCCTCCTGAACCCACTGATTCCGTATTCTGCTAACAGTCATTGGATCTCGACCAACGCGCGATGCAATGTCGCGATACGATAAACCGCAATCGCGATGGGCTACAATCCGACCTTTATCAAAGTCTGAAACGTGATGGTACGCATTTCTGCTCCTTACACGAGGCATCACAACATCGTTTCACCAGGCAACGCCCGGTCAACTGCTGTTTGTGTATGAGAAATCGGTTGGTAACTTTCCTCATGTCAGCACGTTGTAGGTGTCGGCACCGGCGCCAACCTTCTGTGAATGCTCAGAAAAGCTGATCATTTGCATATCACAGCATCTTCTTCTTGTCTGTTAAATTTCGCGTCTGTCGCACGTCATCTTCGTGGTGTTGCAATTTTAATGACCAGTAGTGTATGTGTGAATTACGACATGCGCTTAATGTCTGAAACAGTTGGTAAGAAAATCTTCCTAAACTCCTGGATCTATTTCAACTAAACTTGGTACACAAATTACCTACTATCTGGAAAGAGATACTGTCTGGGAAGAACCACCGAAGTCCAATTCAGGTGGGGATGACGGACAGAGAAAGATGGTGGAGGAGGTGATAGAGAGGAGGAGGGAGAAGATATGGGGGAGGAGAAGATCGACAGAGAGATGGGACAGCATTGGATGGAGATAGTGGGGAAAGGAGGAGATGGACAGGCAGAGGGAGAGGAGGAGATCTGCAGTAAGAGGGGAAGGAGGAAATGGACAGATGAGAGGAGGACATGGACAAAGAGAGGGTGGAGAGTGACATGGACAGAAAGAGGGGGAAGAAGAAGACTCATAACAGAATGGAATAAATACAAACGCAGGCAATGCTGGGTACTCGACTAATTAAGTGATAAAAACACGGTAAACTCTGATAGTACACTTACTTATCTAGGGTTTTATCTAAACGTACTAAATCAAATTCTATTCATACTGAAATGACTTCTCAAACAAATTAAAATATACCGAGGTGCTGAAATGATGGTAAAAGTGATTGAGAAGTTAGCTGTTGCACCATGGGAAAGGTATTGCACCTTGGTAAGAGCATTGCATATTGGAAAACTCATTCCACCTTGGAACACGCATTAAGCCATTTAGGTAATGTTGTGGATTGGCAAGAGGGCCAACCCACTAATATAAGAGGAAGCCGAAAGGCACGCGTTTTAGCTCACGGAGGCTTTCGTCAGGTCTGGAACAGGTCAAGGAAATTAGACTAGCAAAAAAAGGACGTAGCTGCTGGAATACTTAACTTTAATCCATAAATGGTGAACGTAGCTCTTGTCTGTACATTCTTTACAATATCAATAGCAAGTGATAATGGCGCCTTGCTAGGTCGTAGCAAATGACGTAACTGAAGGCTATGCTAACTATCGTCTCGGCAAATGAGAACGTATTTTGTCAGTGAACCATCGCTAGCAAAGTCGGTTGTACAACTGGGGCGAGTGCTAGGAAGTCTCTCTAGACCTGCCGTGTGGCGGCGCTCGGTCTGCAATCACTGATAGTGGCGACACGCGGGTCCGACGTATACTAACGGACCGCGGCCGATTTAAAGGCTACTACCTAACAAGTGTGGTGTCTGGCGGTGACACCACATTCCTCCCACGCAAATCGGCGTACGGTGGTGTTATAAGGCTTCCGCCCGCCTTGGGGAGGACCCCATGTTGACGTATGCGACGAGGTGGGGAGCCTAACAACAGGCGAGGCTGTGCCACCCGCACCCTGCCATTCGGTCCGAGGGGAGCTAGGAAACGCCTGAAAACCTGCTCCAGGGTGCACGCCAACATGCGGTGTATGCGCCCGCAGAGAGACAGGAGGGGCCGAAGGGTCGACCTCCATCGGGATGGGACACCCGACGGGCGAAGACGCCATATGGTCCGGAGCCGGCAAGAGGTCCATGTCGTAGGACAACTGGTCACGGGAAGCGATCGGCGGCGCGTGACCCAGGAAGGCGCCCGGCGGTTGCAGCGACGCGTCCACTGCAGGCGTCGCCGGCGGGAGAACAGGCGGCGGTGGCGGCGCGTCGCCATGGGGCAAAATGGAAGGCAGCGTCAGTAACACCTGGGGTGAAGCAAGCCAGTAGATGGGTCCCCAGGGCGCTGACCGGACGGCACCGTCGCTGAAAGCAGACGGCGAGCGGCAGATCCCATGCGACGACAGAGGCGCAGCTGTTTGAGATGCCGGCGCACCTCACCAGAGCCCCCCAAAACCAGATACATAGCGCGGCCGAGGCAGCGAAGAATGCACCCTTCGAGCCAACGCCGTGAACCTCGATAGTGACGATAGTAGACAACGTCGCCTGGAGCAAAAGCAGGCGTCTGCCGCTGTACAGGAACCTGATGCGGCGGATGTAGCAAAGACATCAAGGTTCGATGAGGACGACCGTGGAGCAACTCAGCCAGCGAGCGACCATCTCGGGGCTGAGAGCGATACGAGGACAAAAAGAGCAATAACGCGTCCTCCCGAAAATGCAACTCTTTTTACTTCAACATCTGTGACTTGAAAGTCCAGACCAATCGTTCAGCGGCACCGTTTGAGTGTGGCGAAAACGGCGCGGTTGTCAGATGTTGAATACCATTGGCCTTGCAGAATGACTGAAATTCTGCGGACATGGATTGTGGGCTATTGTCGGAAACCATAGTCTGTAGCAGACCTTCAATGCAAAAGATAGCAGATAACACTTGGATGGTGGCAGATGCCATCGTGGAAGACATCCGGACAACAAAAGGGAAATTACTGAATGAATCTACCACAACCAACCATCGAGCATTCCAGAATGGACCAGCAAAATCGATGTGTAAGCGTTGCCAAGGGGAAGTGGCTTTTGGCCAAGCAAAGAATTTCCGCGGTGGTGCGGATTGTTGTTCTGCACACGCCATGCAAGAAGAGCACATATTCGTAATTGCAGCATCGATTCCGAACCACGTACAGTGCTGTCGAGCAAGTTGTTTCGTTCTCACTATACTCCAATGTACTCGGTGGAGAAGCTGTAAGACAGAGCACTGTAAAGAACGTGGGACCACGACCCTGGACTGATCATTATCAGAGCGCAGCAGCAAAACACCATGGCAAACAAAAAGTCTCTCCTTGTGAGCAAAAAATCGGCGAACCAACGGATCCTCGATCCGTGACTTTGACAAGGGCCATTGCGTGGAAACAAAACGCATAACGGTAGCAAGGACAGGGTCAGCAGCTGTGGCTGTAGCTACACGACGAAAATCAATCGGAAACGATTCGAGCACGTCATCAGTTTTCGCATCAATGAACATGCGTGCAAGTTCGGAGGAATCGAATGCTCTATCCTCAGCAACAGGCAAACGAGACAACGCATCGGCGTTTCAGTGCTTAGCAGTGGACCGATACAAGATATCGTAGCGCTACTGCGAGAGGAAAATAGACCAGCGAATGAATTTCTGCGCTGTACGTGGAGGTACAGGCGTGTTCGGATGAAAAAGCGATGTCAAAGGTTTATGGTCTGTGATGATGGTAAAGTGACGACCATACAAGAAATCATGAAACTTAGTAACACCAAATACGAGAGCCAAGGCTTCTTTCTCGATCTGTCAATAATTTCTTTGCGCAGACGAGAGCAATTTTGACGCAAAGTCAATAGGGCGATCGTTCGATCCATCTTTGTGCGCAAGCACAGCACCGATCCCGAAGTCTGATGCATCCACTATCAACAAAAGGGGTTTCTGGGGATCGAATAGCGTAAGGCAAGTATTGGAAAGCAACGCCGATTTCAACTGGCGAAAGGCGCGTTCGCATTCCGTCGTCCTGACGAACGGAACACCTTTACGGCGTAAGCGATGAAGCGGAGCTGAAACGGAAGATGCGTGCGGCACACATTTGTTATACCAATTAATTTTTCCCAGCACACTCTGTAGCTGCTTCAAATTCTGCGGCGAAGGCAAGTCTTGTATGGCACGGAGGTGCTCGGGACTGGGATGTATGCCTTGGGCATTGAGTACATGTCCCAGGTAGGGTAAGTCACGAGCAAAAAACACACATTTGTCCTTCTGCAAGCGAAGACCATTTTGTCGCAAGACCTGAAATAATGTTCTAAGATTGGATAAATGTTCTTCTTCAGTCTGTCCGGAGATCACTATATCGTCCAGATAGTTTGCTGCAGTAGGGTCCGACGCACAAACAGTTTGCAGATATTGCTGAAACAATGCAGGGGCGGATGCACACCCGAATGGCAGTCGTTTGAATCGATACAAACCAAGATGCGTGTTAACCACCAAAATTCGCTGGGATTCTTCGTCCACAGGTATTTGCAAGTACGCATCTGCTAGGTCCAACTTCGAAAAATATTTGCCCGGGCACAGTTTGTCAAAAAGATCTTCTGGGTGGGGTAAAGGAAAAGTTTCAATCACTAGTTGTGGATTCACTGTTATCTTGAAGTCCACACAAAGTCTCAATTTTCCGGAAGGTTTTGGCAAAATTACTAAGGGTGATGCCCAGAGAGAAGCCTGCACACGTTCAATCACACCTTGTGATTCCAAATCATGTAATGTTCTTGCGACCTCATCACGCAATGCGTGGGGAACATTGCGCGCTCTGAAAAATTTCGGTTGCGCATTTACTTTCAGTTCCAAATGTGCTTTATAGTTCTTAGCGAAACCATGGCCAGGTGCAAAAATGTCTGCAAATTCTTCACATAGACGAGAAACACTGTCTGAAGGCACAGTCTGGTTCACTGATAGGACCTGATTTACTATAGAAAAGTTAAACAACTGAAATAAATCGAAACCTAACAATTTCACTGCAGAAGAAGAACGAAGGACGTACAATGACACAAGTTTTGTTTGTCCTTTGTATGTTGCAAGAAGGCTGCACTGTCCTAACACAGGGATTGCTTGTCCTGAATAGCTATGTAACTTAACATTTGCCGCACACAACGGAGGTGTGCCCAGCTGTTTGTACATGTCTCGATTGATCAGTGAAACTGCAGCTCCAGTATCGAGCTGGAATGGAATCACTTTGCTGTTAATGTCCAAGTCGACAAAAAGTTTATTGTCCTGTTGACGACAAGAGCAACTGTCTCGTGCAACGTGAACTGACAATGGTACAGAATCACTTGCGACTTGACGGGACTTCCGTCGATGTCGACGCACACTTTTAGCGGGACGAACACAGTCACTGTTAGAGAGAGTGGCACTGGGCGGAATGGAATGAACTACATGAATTTCCATGGGCGAAGTTTCACAAGCCGGAGTATCCTTGGTTCGATTCCAATTCCGGCGCGAAGCAACAGGCCTGGAATGGTTGTGAGTGTCCGATCAGAGCTTTTTCTGGCAAACACTCTGAACTTGTGCTTTTTTATTACAGAAAAAGGAAATAGCCTGGTGTGACGGGCAGTTCTCATGCGAATGTCCAGTAGCACACCGCGGGCATAATTTTAGCACTGCATTTGCTTGCCTGCGCGGCACACGTGGCTGAGAGCCAGGTGGCAGCTGCTCGGACGGGCGCCAGGGCTGTTTACTGTTCCCTGCAGCGTGCCCGGCGGGCCGGTTAACGTGACACACAGCTGGTGAAGTTTCAAACGATCCCTGAGTAAAGTCAAGTGTGTCCTGTCGATGCAATATGTCCATCACTTGTTGAAGGGAGGGATTGACTAGTTTCAAAATTTGTTCCCTTATACGAAGATCAGAAACGTTCTGTGCAATTGCATCACGTACCATAGTATCTGAATAAGGGAGTCCACATTGACACTCAAAAGCACAATCCCTAGTAAAGCCTTGCAAGGTTGCAACCCACTCCCGATTAGTTTGACCTGCTGTACGTTTTGTACGAAAGAAGGTATACCTTTTTGCAACTACATTGACTGATTCTTTGAAATATGCATCTAATGCAGACAAAATTTCGTCGTAGGACAGAGTTGCTACGTTGCGTCGGGGAAATAATTTCACTATCATACGGTACGTTTGGACACCTACGGAGGAAAGGAGAAAAGGCTGCCGCTCATTACCTTGAATTCTGTAGGCGGCGAGATGGAATCCAAATTTGCCGGCACGGTAGCTCAGCATGTTCGGTCAGAGGGTTAGCAGCCCTCTGTAATAAAAAAAACTGAGTTAATCGATCAACAACGAGCCTAAACGGCTGTCTTACGATGTCCGCCCCGAGCAGATGCAACGAACAAAAGCGAACAAAATGAGATTAAAAAAAAAATTGGCGTGACCACTGCATCCAGCTTTCCAGTGCAGCATAAAAAGGACGAAAAGTTGGTGCAACAGCGTGTTGTGGCTGTGGTAGCGGTGGAGCGGCGGCCGCCACATCGTTTTGCATCACACGTTGACCCTAGACGAGCTGTCCAATGGCATGCAGTAAGGCCTGCGTCTGCTGATTCTGCAAGCGATAAAATTCAGACAGTACATCTGGAGGTTGTGGCAAAGCCATGACACAAGTAAATCAGGGCAATATAGTTACGAACGCGGTATGGCCTCGTCGCCAAAATGTTGTGGATTGGCAAGAGGGCCAACCCACTAATATAAGAGGAAGCCGAAAGGCACGCGTTTTAGCTCACACAGGCTTGCGTGAGGTCTGGAACAGGTCAAGGAAATTAGACTAGCAAAAAAAAAGGACGTAGCTGCTGGAATACTTAACTTTAATCCATAAATGGTGAACGTAGCTCTTGTCTGTACATTCTTTACAATATCAATAGCAAGTGATAATGGCGCCTTGCTAGGTCGTAGCAAATGACGTAACTGAAGGCTATGCTAACTATCGTCTCGGCAAATGAGAACGTATTTTGTCAGTGAACCATCGCTAGCAAAGTCGGTTGTACAACTGGGACGAGTGCTAGGAAGTCTCTCTAGACCTGCCGTGTGGCGGCGCTCGGTCTGCAATCACTGATAGTGGCGACACGCGGGTCCGACGTATACTAACGGACCGGGGCCGATTTAAAGGCTACTACCTAGCAAGTGTGGTGTCTGGCGGTGACACCACAGGTAACATGGGACATTAGACCTTAAATACACCTAAGGATATACCTGCATCGTACGGAACCGGTTGTGCCACTTTGTGAGCGACTACAATAAAATAGCTGATGCAGGAAATCGGACTCTCAACTAATTTTACCAGTATTTCAGTATCTCAGTACATTTTAATTTGTTTCAGTGTCCATTTCAGTATTTATAATTATTTTAACTGTGAATGTCCTATTTAGAGGATTATAGGATTGTTTACATCATTTTCCCTGTAGCCACACCGCGCTAGAGCAATGTAGAAAACTACAGTGCTGACATAATCGTGATCTTTGCCAGGACCTGTTCGCGTATCCTCTTTTTCGGAAGTGTTGGACGCGCTGGGGTCATGGGGAGGGTGGATGAGCCTTGACTGGTGAAAAGCTGCGGCTGCACTGGCACTAGCAACAGTCGCCAGAAGCTATCGCCAGAGGTCGCATGGTAACATCGGCCGACAACTCGGTAACACTGCGCCGCATCTCCTCCGTCAGGTTTTGACGAGGTGAATGCCACGCAATCTCTGTTCTTGGACATCAGCATTACTGCTTTTGATATTAAAATGACGCCAAATGTATATAAATGAGCTACAGTGCATGTGTCTTGAGGAAAAAGTGGCAAATACCATACACTCTTTCCTCAGTCAGTGGAAGAACCAGATAAGTTTTACGAGGGTGAGTCAAACCTTAAATATTTTTTAAATATTATTTACTCTAAAGAAGTGGTACAAAGCTTTATCATTTTTAACATAATCTCCCCCACGCTCAATGCAAGTCCTCCAGCGCTTATAAAGTGCATAAATTCCTATAGAAAAAAATTCTTTTGGTAGTCCGCGCAACCACTCATGCACCACGTGGCGTACCTCTTCATCAGAACGGAGGTTCTTTCCTCCCATTGCGTCTTTGATTGGTCCAGACATATGGAAATCACTTGGTGATGAGGAATGGCGCCATTCCTTGCTCGCTCTCTTCGTTTCCGGTTGGTGGAAGTGAACCCAGGTTTCGTCCCCAGTAACGATTCTTGCAAGGAAGCCATCACCTCATTCAAAGCGCAAAATAAGTTCTTCACAAGCATCAACACGTCGCTCTCTCATTTCAGGAGTCAGCTGCCATGGCACCCATCTTGCAGACACTTTGTGAAACTGGAGCACATCATGCAAAATGTGGTGTTCTGACCCATGACTAATCTGTATAACATGCTGCAATGTAATTCAGTGTCACTCGGCGGTTTTCCTTCACTATGGCTTCAACTGTTATAATGTTCTGTGGAGTCACAACTCGATGTGCCTCACCTGGACGAGGAGCATCTTCCACTGAAGTCACATCATTTGCGAACTTCCTACTACATTCGTAGACTTGCTGCTGTGACAAACATGAATCACCCTACAGAACCTTCATTCGTCGATGAATTTCAATAGGTTTCACACCTTCACTACGCAAAAACCGAATAACAGAACACCGTTCTTCCCTGGTGCAAGTCGCAAGTGGGGCGGCCATCTTTATACTGATACTGCGACGGTATGTGTGCACCTGCACCATGCTGCCACCTACAGGCCATTCTGCACGCTGTTTGTAGCACGCTTACCAACTCACAGGATGACGGCGCGGAATTTCGATTTGTTGTTACAAATTGAAGGTTTTCATTTGACTCACCCTCGTATGAACATCTGGAATAACCAGACAAGCTTTATGAACATCTGGGAGAACCAGGTAAGTTTTATAAATATTTGAGAATGAAGAAAGAAACATTCTAGCGCCATTGGAGGTGATTCGTGATGACACTGAAAACCACGCAACTCACTTCATCTGAATAGAGGCTAGTCGTAACTACACGGTAACTTTCTTTTTAATCCTTCTATTTAATACCTTCTCCAAAAACTGGTGCTGCTGTATATCTGTTACTAAATCTTGATTTATGAGAGTAGGACCACTTCCGTACCTGAGTGGTCAGCAAGGCTCACTACCATATGGAGAACTTGGCTTCGATGGCCGGTACTGCGAGAGATTTTTCCGTAGTAGGAGGACTGGAGCAGGCTGCACTCAGCCTCGTGATGACAGCTGAGATGCTAACTTGAGTGAAGAGTAGCGGCTCCAGGTCACGAGAACTGACAACGGGCGGGAGAGCGGTTGGCTAGCCCCACTCCCCTGCATACCGCACTCAATGACGCCATTGGCATGGCGGTCAGTCGGTATCGATGGGCCCGCCAGGGCATGTGGATGCAATTTACGAAATAACAAGGCATCTCATACTAAACCTGGTGGAGTAATTCATAACTAGGATACCATTTTCTCGTTAAAGGCTATTCAAAAGCCGAGACTGTACGAACTATTTTTTATTCAAGGCAATCGGTTTCAAAAATTTTAGCTGTCATCTTCAGATCTTAAACTTTCTTTTTTGTAGCAAAATATGTTCATTCTACCCTCAACCTTTACCATAATGTTTCAGCCAGATAAAACTCAGCACATTATAAATGTCTGCCAGCGTTAAAATATGTAAAAACACAGAGCTCCTTGTCCAAAAGGCCGTGTCCATATACGTATTACTCACAGATGCTTGTTACATGGTAACAAATACAGTACACAATAGCACATCTGTTTACACATGCTGGACATACATATGTAAACTGATGTGCTGTTGTGTACTGTATTCGTAACATATAACAAGCATCTGTGAGCAATATATATGTATTGATAGTGACCGGGCCAAATATCTCACCATATATATATATACAGGGTGTTACAAAAAGGTACGGCCAAAATTTTCAGGAAACATTCCTCACACACAAAGAAAGAAAATATGTTATGTGGTCATGTGTCCGGAAACGCTTACTTTCCATGTTAGAGCTCATTTTATTACTTCTCTTCAAATCACATTAATTATGGAATGGAAACACACAGCAACAGAACGTACCAGCGTGACTTCAAACACTTTGTTACAGGAAATGTTCAAAATGTCCTCCGTTAGCGAGGATACATGCATCCACCCTCCGTCGCATGGAATACCTGATGCGCTGATGCAGCCCTGGAGAATGGCGTATTGTATCACAGCCGTCCACAATACGAGCACGAAGAGTCTCTACATTTGGTACCGGGGTTACGTAGACAAGAGCTTTCAAATGCCCCCATAAATGAAAGTCAAGAGGGTTGAGGTCAGGAGAGGGTGGAGGCCATGGAATTGGTCCGCCTCTACCAATCCATCGGTCACCGAATCTGTTGTTGAGAAGCGTACGAACACTTCGACTGAAATGTGCAGAAGCTCCATCGTGCATGAACCACATGTTGTGTCGTACTTGTAAAGGCACGTGTTCTAGCAGCACAGGTAGAGTATCCTATATGAAATCATGATAACGTGCTCCATTGAGCGTAGGTGGAAGAACGAAACTAAAATGTGCTCTAACATGGAAATTAAGCGTTTCCGGCCACATGACCACATAACATCTTTTCTTTATTTGTGTGTGAGGAATGTTTCCTGCCGGCCGGAGTGGCCGAGCGGTTAAAGGCGCTACAGTCTGGAACCGCACGACCACTACGGTCGCAGGTTCGAATCCTGACTCGGGCATGGATGTGTGTGATGTCCTTAGGTCAGTTAGGTTTAAGTAGTTCTAAGTTCTATGGGACTTATGACCACAGCAGTTGAGTCCCATAGTGCTCAGAGCCATTTTTGAATGTTTCCTGAAAGTTTGGCCGTACCTTTTTGTAACACCCTATATATATATATATATATATATATATATATATATATATATATATATATATATATATATGGTGGTCGACTCCATTGATAGTGACCGGGCCAAATATCTCACGAAATAAGCGTCAAACGAAAAAACTACAAAGAACGAAACTTGTCTAGCTTGAAGGGGGAAACCAGATGGCGCTATGGATGGCCCGCTAGATGGCGCTGCTATGGGTCAAACGGATATCAACACCGTTTTTTTAAAATAGGAACCCCCATTTTTTATTACATATTCGAGGAGTATGTAAAGAAATATGAATGTTTTAGTTGATCCACTTTTTTCGCTTTGTGATAGATGGTGTTGTCACAAACATATGGCTCACAATTTTAGACGAACAGTTGGTAACAGGTTAGTTAGTTAGTTATGGTCTTCAGTCCTGAGACTGGTTTGATGCAGCTCTCCATGCTACTCTATCCTGTGCAAGCTTCTTCATCTCCCAGTCCCTACTGCAACCTACATCCTTCTGAATCTGCTTAGTGTATTCATCTCTTGGTCTCCCCCTACGATTTTTACCCTCCACGATGCCCTCCAGTACTAAATTGGTGATCCCTTGATGCCTCAGAACATGTCCTACCAACCGATCCCTTCTTCTGGTCAAGTTGTGCCACAAACTCCTCTTCTCCCCAATCCTATTCAGTACCTCCTCATTAGTTATGTGTAGGTTTTTTAAATTAAAATACAGACCGTAGGTACGGTTGAACATTTTATTTCGGTTGTTCCAATGTGATACATGTACCTTTGTGAACTTATCATTTCTGAGAACGCATGCTGTTACAGCGTGATTACCTGTAAATACCACATTAAGACAATAAATGCTCAAAATGACGTCCATCAACCTCAATGGATTTGGCAATACGT
This sequence comes from Schistocerca nitens, assembly GCF_023898315.1. Lineage (NCBI taxonomy): Eukaryota > Metazoa > Arthropoda > Insecta > Orthoptera > Acrididae > Schistocerca > Schistocerca nitens. The sequence continues at coordinate 494,227,887 of NC_064619.1, read as the reverse complement.
ATAACGAGATTCCTCTCAACAGCGAGTAGTTCGCCTTCCGTAATGTTCACACATGTATTGACAATGCGCTGACGCATGTTGTCAGGCGTTGTCGGTGGATCACGATAGCAAATATCTTTCAAATTTCCCCACAGAAAGAAATCCGGGGACGTCAGATTCGGTGAACGTGTGGGCCTTGGTATGGTGCTTCGACGACCAATCCACCTGTCATGAAATATGCTATTCAATACCGCTTCAACCGCACGTGAGCTGTGTGTTGGACATCCATCATGTTGGAAGTACATCGCCATTGTGTCATGCAGTGAAACATCTTGTAGTGACATCGGTAGAACATTACGTAGGAAATCAGCATACATTGCATCATTTAGATTGCCATCGACAAAATGGGGGCCAGTTATCCATCCTCCCATAATGCCGCACCATACATTAACCCGCCAACGTCGCTGATATTCCACTTGTCGGAGCCATCGTGGATTTTCCGTTGCCCAATAGTGCATATTATGCCGGTTTAAGTTACCGCTGTTGGTGAATGTCTCTTCGTCGCTAAATGGAAGGCGTGAAAAAAATCTGTCATCGCCCCGTAATTTCTCTTGTGCCCAGTGGCAGAACTGTACACGACGTTCAAAGTCGTCGCCATGCAATTCCTGGTGCATAGAAGTATGGTAAGGGTGCAATCGATGTTGATGTAGCATTGTCAACACTGACGTTTTTGAGATTCCCAATTCTCATGCAATTTGTCTGCTACTGATGAGCGGATTAGCCGCGACAGCACCTAAAACACCTACTTGAGCATCATCATTTGCTGCAGGTCGTGGTTGACGTTTCACATGTGGCTGAAAACTTCCTGTTTCCTTAAATAACGTAACTATCCGGCGAACGGTCCGGACACTTTGATAATGTCGTCAAGGATACCGAGCGGCATACATAGCACACGCCCGTTGGGCATTTTGATCACAATAGCCATACATCAACACGATAACGACCTTTTCCGCAATTGGTAAACGGTGCATTTTAACACGGGTAATGTATCACGAAGCAAATAGCGTCCGCACTGGTGGAATGTTACGTGGTACCACGTACTTATACGTTTGTGACTAATACAGCGCTATCAATCACAAAGCGAAAAAAGTGGTCCAACTAAAACATTCATATTTCTTTACGTACTACAAGAATATGTAATAAAAAATGGGGGTTCCTATTTAAAAAAAAACGCAGTTGATATCAGTTTGACCTATGGCAGTGTCATGTAGTGGGCCAACCATAGTGCCATCTGGTTTCCCCCTTCAAGCTAGACGAGTTTCGTACTTGTATTTTTTTCGTTTGATGCTTATTTCGTGAGCTATTTGGCCCGGTCACTGTCAATGGACCACCCTGCATATATATACAGACGTGGCGTTTTGGGTAAGGTGCTGTGTGTTTTTAAATATTTTATTGATGACAAGCGTTTATAATCTGCTAGGGTTTATCCACTTGACATCTTGCGCATGAGGTTCAGCGTGAAATGAACATGTTTTACCACAAAAAGATGTTTAAGACCTGAAACTGATAGATAAGACTGTTGAAACCGGTTGTTTTGAATGAAAATATTTTGTACGTTCTTGGCTTCTGAATAGTTTTAACAGTTAAAACAGATCGGCCTTCAATACTCCCATCATGAGAAAATTCAGTCGAATTTTCTCGCATTCCGTTAGCAGCCTCCAGTTTATGCAGTCATTTAATGCTTATTGAGCAAATGTTTCAACTCGCGTGAACAACAATTTTCATCTTCGCATAGTTCCTGAATTTTTGCGGACTTCAACACTAGAGATATTGCTGTGGCTCAGGTTTCAGACCGTAGGTTCCGAGGGGAATCCCAGTAAATGATATATCTCATCATCAGGACCCTACAAACTCCTCCATTCTTGCAGTAAATTTCTAAGTCTGTCTTAAAACATGTTTTGAATGTGGGAACGTTGCTCGATTCGACAAACTGATTTGAATTCCACCTACTGAAGTCAGAAGTCTGCACTTTCGTGTGCTGACATCGGCTGCTCTGAGGACGGGCACTCATCGGACCACCGATATCAAGAGATAGGCTGCTGTTCACCTCTGTCAGTCGTCGACGGAATCCCCCGATGACCGCAGACCAGTGGCTCTTCGGCGGTTTCATACACTAATGGCCATTAAAATTGCTACACCACGAAGATGACGTGCTACAGACGTCAAATTTACCGACAGGAACAAGATGCTGTGATATGCAAATGATTAGATTTCAGAGCATTCACACAAGGTTGGCGCCGGTGGCGGCATCTACAACGTGCTGACATGAGGAAAGTTTTCAACCGACTTCTCATGCACAAACTGCAGTTGACCGGCGTTGCCTGATGAAACGTTGTTGTGATGCCTCGTGTAAGGAGGAGAAATGCGTACCATCACGTTTCCGACTTTGATAAAGGTCGGATTGTAGCCTATCATGATTGCGATTTATCGTATAGCGACATTGCTGCTCGCGTTGGTCGAGTTCAAATGACTGTTAGCAGAATATGGAATCGGTGGGTTCAGGAGGGTAATACGGAAGGCCGTGTTGGATCCCAACGGTATCGTATCACTAGCAGTCGAGAAGACAGGCATCTTATCCGCATGGCTGTAACGGGTAGTGCAGGCACGTCTCGATCCCAGAGTCAACAGACGGGGACGTTTACAAGACAACAACCATCTGCACGAACAGTTCGACGACGTTTGCAGCAGCATGGACTATCAGCTCGGAGACCATGGCTGCTGTTACCCTTGATGCTGCACCACAGACAGGAGCGGCTGCGATGGTGTACTCATCGACG